>NC_045177.1:4891424-4913924 GCF_900700415.2 Clupea harengus
GTGCTTCTCTGTCTAGATCCAATAAGATAATTCCAGTGTTAAGATATTTGACCTGTATGATTTGCCACACACTTGCCATAGCAAATTAGCTAAATTCCCATAACAAAGATAACAGGGAGGCAAATCAGTGCAAGTTAGGTTAAGTGCCAAACTATTCCGCCAAGCCAATGTAAACCTATTACTGCAATAAAAGCACCATTCTAAAGTACAAATTAGCACAACCGAACAAACACTGATATGTTTAAGTTTGAGAGCGGTTGCCTATTTTACTGTCTGGAAGTGGGACAAACGAAGCATTCCTGGGATGATCGTGCGGAAAGATATTCCTATGAGAAGTAAAGCAAGCAGCTTTCTCATCAGGCGAAGCTGAGGGAACATCACGAGAAAGGAGATAAATGGCTTGTCTTGACTACAGCATGTGAGACAGGAAGGACCCCAGCTTTAGGCTTTCCAACAAGTCACTCTCCAACTTAAAAGGGCCTCTTGAATGCCCTACAAAAAAAACCATAAAACGAAACATTTTCCAAATCAAACACTGTCTGACGAGTGCATTAAGGAGAATTGTGTCAGGATGAAAAAGCTGATATAGTGTACAGAGCTGCCCGGGGTCTAAAATAAAACGTAAAAAACTGGATCTCAGTGTGAGTTGCAGTAAAGGTGGTCCCTGTCTAGTAGCGGTTGGTTGAGCTGGACCACACCATCTGGTCTCCTTCACATAGACACTGATTACCAATCAACCAGGCCACAGTTAAACCAGCATCTTACTCTAAATACACAAGTCAGGCACATGTCACTGACATTAGAGTTTGATAAATGACCGGACTCTGAGAAATACTATATAACAGAGTACAAATATTGAGGACCTGGAAAATGTTTGAATGTGAGATGAGGAAAACACACACACACACACACACACACACACACACACACACACACACACACACACACACACCTGCGCATGCACAAACAGTCACATACATCCACACGTATGCATACACACACATGTGCATTCCACACACACACACACACACACACACACACACACACACACACACACACACACACACACACACACACACACACACACACACACACACACACACACACACACACACACACACACACACACACACACACACACACACACACACACACACACATACACACACACTCACACACAAACACAGAGAGATGGGCACACAGTTACAACAACAGAATCAAAGCGCAGAGGAATTATCTGTGATGGGCACTCCACGGGGCACACCAGTGCAGTAGGCCCCTTCATGATGGATCTCATACACACACACACACACACACACACACACACACACACACACACACACACACACACACACACACACACACACACACACACACACACACACACACACACAGAGATGGGCACACCAGTGCAGTAGGCCCCTTCATGATGGATCTCATACACATGTTTGCCTCTGTGCTGCCTGTGCGCTGCCCCCAAAACCCTTCCACATCCCCCCGGCAACGGATGCCTGGGGCCCTGTCCGTTTTGAACTGTCACCGGGGGGGACGCCTACCGAAACTCGTTTGAATCTCATTGACATGCCATATGTTTCCTATTGTAAAAGAGAGAGAGAGAGAGAGAGAGAGAGAGAGAGAGAGAGAGAGAGAGAGAGAGGGGAGACACTTTCACAATCTCCGAGACAAGCAAGCCTTTCAACAGCAGTGAGATAAAGCAGAGGGGGGGAAGATTTGTGTCTGGCATTTTGACAAAGACATCTTCCTCAAACACTGTCTTATTAAAACTATCAGTGTCATCCTCCACCGCATTGTAAATGGTACATCATTGACCGGAACACAACTGATTCACGCCGTTATGTGCAGGAGAGAGAGGCGAGTGTGTGAAGAAGATTCAGTAAAAATGTAGCGCGATGAGGCTGTGTGCTCTGAGAAACGGGGAGAGGTGTTTTCCTTACGCGAGGTTCTGAGGGGGAGAATGGAAGCTACGGTTTCATCCCTGGCAGCAGGAGGTCAAGAAGACTGTCTATTTATCTTTCAGTGCAAAACAGACCTCTAAGGAAGCTATTTATCAGCACAGATGGTGGTGGGTTCAGGAGTTAGCTAGAGTCATTTCTCCATTCTTCATTTACACACATATTAATGTAGGACAGCCATCCTCTTGTGTTTCTCTATCTCGGAATATCTTATCAGCATTATGGATTAATCATTTCAAGAATGAGCTTGATGGCCTAACCCAAATCAAGAAGTTACTACAGACTGGCTAGACATATTTTAAGGCTTCTGCCACTGGAGGTCTGAACGATAAAATGAACGGACCTGCCATTCATTACCTCACAAATGATGTCTGTATCTTTCTATGACGCAACAATGGCACAAAGGGAGACATTTAAGACTGAATGTACACAACCGACTGTGCTGCATTGTGTAGCTGAGTTATTCATCACCATAAAACACTATTATCAAGAATCTCCAAACAGAATGTTTTATCACATTTTAGGCCCTAATTTCATTTGACAAAGCAACGAGCGACAAGTCCGTCACGCATTAACGAAAGCTAATTTAATAACATGGCATATTAATTTGGCTAAGTTAATACCACAAGCAAGATCCTAAGTGCAAACATGGGTGGGTGCGATGGACTTTGCTCATTGCTTGTTGCTTTGCTGGTTGCCTGTCAATGAATTCAGGGCCCACACAATCACAATTGGGGAATGGACGTAATATGATGTGTATTTCCTTACTCCCAGGAGTTCGAAAAAAGTGTGGCCTTTAATTAGTTTCGCAACCATCACATGATGCCATGACTAAACTACCTCATAGCGCCCTGTGGCTATGTGCCCCTGTAGCAATGAAAACCTCATAAAATACCAGTTAGCCCTCAGCATCCGTAGCAGGACATTGCCCAAACAGACTACTGTTTGTGTTTAGTGTTTTCCCTCCCTCCACCGTTTCAAACCGTGATCACCTTTAGGGCATAATGCCAAACAAGACGTCTGACCCCAATATTCCAGCGACCTCTGACCCCGAGTGGTGACCAATCCCCCTCAATCCCAATGTTCCACATCAGCTCTTTGGGCTCTGATGTGAATGGCAGTGTGGGTTGTAAAAAAAAAAGAGGTTGTTTTTTAACTTTGTACGGTGTTAAAGATAATAAAGCGGGACTTATGAGGGGGGATAAGTCGAGGGCCCGGTCGTGTTTAGCAGGATAACATATTAAAGCAAGTGAAGCCTCACAGGCCTTTGCACTCAAAGAGGCGACGCTGTATGTTGAGCAGCTGAGTCAATATCAGGGGCATCGGTGAGGGGTCAGACTTGAGAAAGCAGCAGAGATGAGGAGGGCGAGATAGCGAGGTAAATGCTAATGTAAAGACAACCAGATGGATGCGTTTGGTGTGGTGCTTAGCCCTGTCAGCGCTTACAAATACGCTTGTTCGCTGCAGAATCTTCCAGGGCCAGATAGAAGGGCTTTTCCAAAACATTTATCATAATTACACGAGCAAGGACACCCCGAGAGAGAGGAGCCTCCGCGGACCATTACGCTTAAGCTCAGGACGAAACGATATTTGGAGGTGCCTTACAAAGGTGAGGCGCCGAATAAGGGGGGAAATTAGTTTCACGTGTTCTTCGCGCGAAACAAAAGACAGAGAATAACGAGAAGCAGAGGAGCTTGGGACTCGAGTGAAAACACAGCGCACTTGGCTTGATGATGACAAATTTGATTGTTAGAACAATAATCTTGCATTTGACCCATCGCATTCTTCAAATTACACGTATGTTTTTTTTTTTAAGCAAAATGTTGTTCCTGCTGCTTGGGCGTGCTCCTGAGAGGGACTGGGAGCACAAACGCTAAAACCAGAGCGCAAGCCAGTGTAAACACCATGTTGGTTTAACATGCCCAAACTGCCCAATGTCAGGAAAGTCACCAGTGGAAATGTTAAATAAATATGCCACCCTCAATACGGGCGGGCCACCCTGATATCGGTCGGGGCACCGTGAGATGTAAACTTGAGCAAACGACGCCCAAAACAGAACGACTGTTTCTTTTGTACTTCGTATCTGGGTTTACACAAATTGAAGTAAATTATAACCCTCTGCAATCTGCTCACTATAAACGTCAAAAAAAGTACAAAGAGCAGTTAGGGGTTAGCAAAACTGCACCCATGCAAAAGCAACCTCGGGTTAATGCTCAGTCCATGAACACTCACAATTACTCATTGGAGGTTGACAAAATTAGAATAACCCAGCTGCTGGTGCTGGTTCGATCTGGTTCAATTCAGATTCATTGTTTGGAAAAAAGTGGAGACACTTTATATATATTTTTTTGTTGCCGCATTTGATTTTTATCATCATCATCATCATCATCATCATCATTGTTGTGGTTGTCATGTGAATGAAAGAGCTGGCAGGCCAGCAGGCTGTTTACCTGCATGTTGTGTTTGTGAGGGAAGGGCCACCTCTTCCCCAGGGGGCTCCCCCTGATCACTGGAACAGTGCACCAGTAAACACCACGGCCCCTGGAGCACAATGAGAGCTCCGTATTTGGGTGTGTCTTTGAGAGTATGCTGTGTGTGTCTCTGTGTGTGTGTGTGTGTGTGTGTGTGTGTGTGTGTGTATGTGTATTTGGGCGGGTGGGGGGGGGGGGGGGTGTCTGGGGTTGTCAGTGGGTGCGAAGGAGGGCCGTGGCGCTATGGAAACAATGGCGACGGCCAAGCGGGTGACAGCGGGAGACAGGAACAGGCACAAACACAGGAACCTCCATTATGCCACGAGACAGAAGGAGTGAGAGCCAGAGCGAAGGAGTCTGGGACCAGGTCCGCAGCCCTCCTGAAATGACAACAGGGTGACACATCGTCTAATTAGATCCTACAGGGAGGTGAACATGTGCGAGATCTGTGATTGTGATGCATAGTATTTTTAGGACAGGCCTTGGTCTCGTTACTCCACATAACTTAAAACAATACAGAGGCTTCAGCAATGCACAAGCAGAATGTAGTGACCATGACCGTGGACAATGTGAAGATTTGACTCACGTACGAATCATTTCTTGACTCCTCATAAAAACAACCCTGTACAGAATGCATTTGCAAATGCATTAGCAATAAGTATAAAATAAATGATCCCATTCATTATTCCAGCAGAACTTCATTCTAACATATGTATCTTTTTTCATATAGTCATAAAAGAGCATAGGACTAAAAGGCAAACATTAATCATTGCTGAAGGGCCTAAATGTGTTTAAACTCAGAGGACATCTCAGCTTATGGGAGCTGATCATGAAAAATGAATAGCGAGCTCTGCTCCTTTATCTCAGGATTAATGTTCATGTTGGAAAAATGAAGACACATAACTTGAAGCTCTGCATTATCCATTCATTGTTATTTAGCATACTTGATTTCAGGATATCATCAATCAATCAGGATATCACTAAGCATTGCGAAGACTCTCTTCCATTTCAGACGGTGACAATATAACCACAACATGACATGGGCACTAATGCTACGGGCAAAGGGTCATGGCCCTTGACTGTTTAGAACATACACACTCCCTGACAATACAATGGATCTGAAGATATATGGCTTTGCTTTAGGCTGAAAGGTAAACGATGTCTTCAGTGTATAGTACTCAAGTTATGTTGCAGGAGAATTCCCTAGAGCCATACAGGTTAAAGGTACAGTACATATGCTGAAATAAAGGTGCTGATTGAAAGGTCCGTCTCTTTATTTTCCTTTTTCTTCCTGCTATGCGTGTGCATTGTTGACCGCCATGAGTTTGGGTATTAAGGATATCCCTATTAGCCGTTCACAGGCCCTGTCATCTGGGAGCCAGGAGCCAAAGAAAGTATAACAAATCAAACTTGCCACTGCTTACGTTGATTTGAAAGACTCGCTCGGTGGGTGAGAGAGGTGGGAACGCCGGGAAAAACCAGGAATGCCGGCTACACTGGGAAGACTGGGAACGGGCTCATCGTCACACCTCCATCCTGTATGTTCAAGGGGGGGGGGGGTTCTCACAAAAGGCTGGCGAGGGCTATTCAAGTAGGAACCCCCCTGCTGGGGACTTGGGCCTCGTGCTCTGAAGAATGCAAATGTACAAGCGAGAGAGTCCGGCTAGTCCTTTTTTTTCCCAGTTCTCCGTGAGAAACGTCATGTAGCCCACATGCGATGGGTTATCTAACACAAGAAGACTCCCACACACCAAAACCGAAGGAACTGCTGCAGAGAAATTCTTAGACCTAAGTCTCAGCCGCAGTAAACTGAACTCTCCCCCCCTTTGTGAATATAAAGACTGTCTTTTCATGCCAGGAGCTATATTAATGAATTGTGGATATGACCCCTTCAAATATATGATGCACAATTAATTGGCCATATTAGGATAAATGCAGGAATGTTTTCCATGATATGGATAAAGTTCCAAATACGGCAGGCCGGTGGTCCCCTTTCCTCTTATTCCGAGGATCCTTTTGAGAACAGTAACATGATACAAAAATAGAATATTCAGATTCTCCAGGGCGCTCCCTGGGAATGCTTCTTGGTAGGAGTTCAAAGGGAAGACAGTTTGGGCTACAAATCAAATTAGATGGACACTGGTCTGGACGAGAGTTGTTGCGAGTAAAGGCTGCATTGTCTATTGTCAAAGAATCCCTCGAGCCTCACCCTCCCAAAATGTTTGAGAAAAACCATCCGAGCTCCTCTATTGCTGGAAAAAACATAATTTCTTGGAGTGAGCGCCGATTCAATGTGTTGAATTGTATTTTTTTCCCTAAAAGTTTCTCCCGTGGCCGCCCTGTATCCACCGTGGCTCTCCTGCCAAAGCCGAGAGTGGTTGACACTTTGGAAGAACAATGGACAAAAACAGGGAATGGCGTGAAGCCTGTCCAAAAACACGCCTGACTCGAGAAACAGACCTGTCACGGGACGGTGTTCTCTGCCCATCTTTTCTCCCTTCACCTCCTAAATGTTCAGTGAAATGGCTTTGGAATGATTCATTTGGGCCTAAAGAGGAAGCATAGGGGAAGATTAAAGCCTTTCCTTGGAGGAAATGTGATTTGGTTTGAAGGGCAACTGGTGTGGCCTGCACAATAGTTCAAACGTTACAGCATCATCCTGCTATCTCCAGCCAGGGTACATGTGGGATGGTATTTGTAGTGTTTCGTTTAAAAATGAGCTCAGCCACCGCTTAAAGCCCTCAGCAGTTCACTTTGGCCTGAATAAAAAGAGGCAAGACAAATGTTCTGTTGAACTCCAGTTCTGGGAAGGATATTTGTTTGTGGTCCAGTCGGTTCTCATGCACCACTATGACGAAAAAAAAATACAAATTGTTCTCCCTTCTTTCAGTATTATTCCCATGATTTTGTTGTTTCTGTTCAAATTGAGAACACGTTGTCATCTGAATTGTGCAACTCGTCACCTCAGATGAACTCAAACGCAAATCAGGGAGCAGTGTTCAGCTGGCAGAAGGGGACGTTTTTGTCCAGTACTTTCATTTTGATGAGGGTTTACATATTTGAATGGTTCATGTTTGTAGTTTCATCCTGAATGTACTTAACCATTATTACATAATACTATTCTTGCAAAACTTGGGATCAGTTATAGTGCACACGGGTTCATTGAAAATAGGGTCCATAATATTTATCTGTTTTATCCTGATCACATTTTATATTGTCACACATATTGTATATTTAATATTGTTGTACACACTTGAGGGAATTTTGTTGTACACAGTCCAGGTGTGGCATGGCGTGTTATTCATACACATGCAATAGTGCCAAGCAAGGGCCTTTCTAGGGGCTGAAAACATTCCGGGCTTAGCCGAGACTTGTAGAGGGGTCTGGGGGCAAACTCCCCTGGAGATTTTTTTTTATTCTGGCAGCTAAATGCACTATTTTCACACAACCTGAGACAGAAGCAATAAGCCTAAAGACAGCCCATGGCATGCAGGGCCTATCATCTGTCTGACTCACGTAAACATGAACCCATCCATTATACTACACTGCCCATCTATATGTGAAAACACTTTTATGTACACTGACACAGTGCATGTAGGCCAGGCTAGGCCGCCCATAGGCTACCCAGAGTCGTACAAAAAAACAGATGGAATTGCATCCACCACATGTAAACTCTGAATATACATTCTGATAGACATATACATGTGGGTCATAATTACAAAGCATACATTAATAAATGAAAAGGTTACTGTTTAATCAAGAGTTATGCAGTAAGCCAGTGGATTCATTGCATACATCTCCAAACATTCTTTTTGATCCACCTGTTGAGCTTGAGACATGTGGCTTGTAGTCCAGCTCCTAAAAGAGCTTGAAAGTGTTAAGAGCCACATCTAAAGCCAGGTAACCTGTGCGGGTGCAATCACACATGTGTTTCCTATTGTCCAGGTGGGGGGGCGCCAGCGCCTAGTGACAGGAGCACAGCTGTGACGTGTTAGGGGTAGTATTCAAATACAAGAAATACACTCAATGCATGGTGTAGCAGAACAGGATCCTCCCCAAAGGGTCATGAATGGCAGCATGTTTCTGAGGCTAATATTCAGCCTGGCCTTGCTAGAGACTGTACCAGAGCTGCGGGGGGGGGGGGGGGGGGGGGTAGGACACGCTGCACCTGTAACGGGAAGCTGCTGACGGACATGCACAAACTGTTATGTATGTTACATTCACTTTGCATTCCACACGGCAACGCCAGGTATTCTTTAACCTTTAACGTTATCTTCCACATAACAGTCATATCTTGTGTTGCGGTGTGGAATCCCTTCAACACGTCACACATCCCATACAATTCTACATGTTTATTGGGTCTGTCTGGTGTTATTTAGGGGACCTAGAAGTTCAAAAGGTTCAGTGGCTTCCCCCCCCCCCTTTCCGTTCCCAAAGCGCGTACCTGCGCAGTATTCCAGACACCGGTCACGTAGCCCTCATAGCTGTAGAAAAAAAAGCCAGGCAGCGGGCATCGCAAACGAGGCAGTTCCTCCCTTCCACCCGGCGCCCGTCACTTGGCACACCTGTGTGAGGTAATGAGCTCAGTTTTTGAAAATGCCGGCGCGCAATTACAAGAGCATGCTTGCCCGATGTATTCACTTTCCTCTCTTTGTTATGCAGAGGTATTCTGGAAAACCAGAGGCATGTTTCCCTAGCGCCGGGCAAGGCATGTTTCTAATTATAAACGTGAGGTGGACTCAGCAGGCTACCACTGCACCGCGATTTATGGAGACCCCGAAGCTGAGACTTCCTTTGAACCCCCAGGCCAGTGGTTCTAGTGGCTTTCTGAGCCTTTGAAATAAATCAGAGTTTCATCACTCAGTCACTGGGGGTGATACATTCTATGCCAGAATAAAATAACAAAGTTTTTTAACAGTTCAGAAAGATACATACGGAAGTATCGTCACTGCCTTCGTGCTTGTTTAAAAAAGTAGCCTATTTCTTAATATCTCAATAGGAAAATTAACGTCTCGGAGCTTGCACCTCTCCACGCCAAATGAACATTTCACTTGGAACCTTCACAGTAAATCAAAATCATAGGTTAATTTGACATATTGCAGAGCTACCCTCACACCCCCTTGGCCTCAAAGCTATGTTGGCTAAGGTATAGTTGTGATATCAAAGAGACTGGTATTCATTGCCAGGTGGCGACATGCCCGTTTAGATACTCCAACAGCTGGATAATTGGTTTCTGAAGCATACTTGAGCTGTTAATGTTCATTTTAATGCGCTAATGGGAATTTCCTTTGGACTGTGTAACACCATGGAGTTGTGCCACACAGGTTAGCATAACTGCAATCCATTTGGCTTGGCGCTGTACATTGCTTTACGATCATGTTGTCACAACACTTTGAGCATGATAATTACCGTGATATGGAATGGGCATAATGCACTTTTCAAACGTTTGTTTTTAAGCGAGGTTGTGGTATTTAACAGAGTAAAGATCAGGGAACAAACAATGGCACACAAGGGATACTGGACTTGGACGACTTCTGCAGAACATCCGATGAATAAAGCCTAATGCACCGGATTATTTTAGATAAATTGTTCTCGAGTGAAAACAAGGGGAAATCCTCGGCAGACAGGAAGGTTTCCCTTTTGTGCAGCTAGGAAACGCAAAAAAAAACGTTGCAAAGACAAAAATAATCGCCTCCCTCTCCAAGACAAAAAACAACCCCACTCGATACCGTTCCAAAAAACATCTGAATGACAAATACCTAGCAACCGCAGCGGACGGTCAGGGGAGAACAGTTGACCAGTGTGCAGGCACACAGGCACCGGGGAGCACTAAAGACTGTCTGACTCCACAGAAATGCAATCACGGCACGTCAGCGCTGGCACCTGCCCCACCGCCTTTTGTGCCGCGCCTGATGGCAGGGCGAGCGGTAGGTCTATGATAGATCAGGTGAGTCACAGGGGAAAGGCTGAGCCGAGCGAGCACAAACACACAAACAGCACATACAGGTCAGCGCTCTGGAGTCCGAAAAATGTTAAGAGGGGAGGTACACAGGAACTCGCATTCAATATGAAATAGCTCAGCGGTGTGGTCAAGGTCAATGCAATATTGTTGATCAAAGGAAGTTCTTCCCTGATACAATGACCTAACAAACAGTGGACATCTATGGGCAATAGACGGCAGGGAGGGAGCACACACACACACACACACACACACACACACACACACACACACACACACACACACACACACACGTAAAAGTGTACTTCCCAGCCTCCAATGCAAATGGGAGCAATTCAATGACTCTTTTAGACATGAAAAGGCTATAAAGGTGCTGGACTCATTTTCAATGCACAGCCTGTTTTTCTGGCCAGGAGGAAATGCAGCGATCCAGGGCTTTGTTTCTTCTCTAATCCTCAAGTGGCCGTCCGGTATGAAGGTGTGTTAAGGCCCTGTGTGTGCACTAGCCACTGGGGATCCCCCCTGACCACAGTTGGTCAGTGTCCATGTCAAGGGGCCCCAACCTTATCTGCACTTACCCCAGAAAATATGCCCCGGCTGGAGTGAAGAGTGGTGTTGTCATGTTACATAGAGATCCAAAAAGACAAATACAGTCCTCACTCATTAACATCCATATGGGAGATGTCCTGTGGTGGAGGAATTTGTTATCCACAATACAGCGTACATATGACATTAAAACAACAAAACCTTACATTACATTTACATTTAGTCATTTAGCAGACGCTTTTATCCAAAGCGACGTACAAAGGACATTTGTTGGTCGATTTATAGGGGCAACATTTGCCACATTTTTAAAAGCTGTGAAACAGCATCTATTCTAATTCTAGGGGAGTTGTCATGGTTACAGGAATTAAGGGACATGTAAGGGGATTGGTTATCACACATCAGGGGGTTTAGTAGACGTGAAAGAGCATAGTGTCAAGTTTAGGCCCCCTTAGACACATATTGTTTCTGGGAAAACCAAACTGATATTTCAAGGACTGTTAAGGTCTTTCAGTTTCCGTATTATGCGTGATGATGATTTGCACAATATCTGATTCCCATATTCCCACACAGTAAACAATTAATACAAAAAGTGCATCAAAGACACTAAGAAACTAATTTCCCCAAAAGCATCCAAACCATCTGCTGACCTACCATTTTCGCTTTAGTCCTACGGTCCCCTGGAAGAGACAAAGGGCTATTTCTCCATTCATTCTGTGTTTGGCTTCTTGCAGCACAAACTTGGCCAGAACGCCGAGATCTGAGTGCACAACTTGGCATGTTCCCTGACAGTCTAAGTGTACACAGGTGCTAAACCATATATAGCTTTTAAAAAAAAAAGAAGTAATGGGAGCTTTGAAAGCCACGTGGGAGGGATATCTGCGTTTTATTTTTGTCAGGGAAAGACACATCTTGGTGACACACAGATATGTGATGTGAAAAGCAGAACCGTGAAGAGTAATATCAACAGCATATTAATAGCTCTAATAGTAGTGCATGTAGGAGTGATGGAAACAGCAATGTGTGTCCAGTCTTACCTTATGTAGTAAGAGGATGTACAGTGTCAAATACTTTACCAGCAGAATTTTACCAGCCAACTATTTTTTCTGCTGGTTATAAATCGTTGACTACATCAGTCACAAGGTAGCAAAAACAGTTTCTCTTAGCAACATCAGTGTCAGTGCTTACATGTAGACATGCTTGAAGACTGTTTTAATATATATAATGTGGACAATGTGGATCAAATCTCCCGCTGCTGCTGACAGTGAGTCCATCATACCACAGCCTATCTGCTGAAATGGAGGAATGAAGGCACTGTGAGGTCATTACTTTACATCTGCTGACCTCTAGTGGGGAATTGGAGGACTACAAGTAGCAGCAAACATATCCAGTATGGTGTCCAAAGACAATAAGGAATATCTGCTGGGAACAATGAGTAGTAAAATAAACTGAACAGCTCATTGTGGCACAAAGTCTATGTGGCACATTATATGGGTTTGATGTATTCTTCATGAGGCTCTATGAGAAAAAAAACAGCTCCAAAGATCGTACTGCCTCTAAGATGAGTTGAATAGATGTGAATGTTTTTATGTTCCATTGATTTTGCAGTATTCATGAAAGTAATTTTGCTTTTCTGTTAGATTCCTGATATTTTATGTTGTATACAAACTTGTTCATAGAGTAAATATTTGAGACACTGAATTCCACCCCAACACTCTGACACACTGAATTCAAACCCCAACACTCTGAGACACTGAATTCAACCCCAACACTGACACACTGAATTCCATCTGATTTACAGTGATTTTGTAACACACAAAAATAATGAAAAGCTTTTCATTGACAAGACCTGAGGAATGAGAAATGAACATTGACAGTAAGTTCTTACAGAAACTTTGTAGTATAGAGATAGTACCGGTTGAAAAAAAAGTATTGCTGTAGAAAATGCGAAGAGGGAAGAACAAGGTTTGTGGACCTCTTGTGTTCAAGGAAGGAATTGGTTTTGTGCTGACTGCCCTGTCATACACACCACGGTTCACTGTCTAGAACAGTCAACTTACATTCGATAGCATCATATGTGACCGATGAAACGTAAGAATTTTAATCAAGTCTACAGTACATCAGCAGTGGACCAGTTATCTCCAGTCAAACTATAATCATGTGAAGAAAATACATTTGATCCAAAGAGGAAATCCTCCGGTGTCTTCTACTGAAAGGCTCATAGAACAGTTGCTTAAATTGTTTACATTTACATTTAGTCATTTAGCAGACGCTTTTATCCAAAGCGACTTACAATGTATACACATTTACACTGATGGCACACTGCACATCAGGAGCAATTAGGGGTTCAGTGTCTTGCTCAAGGACGCTTCGACAGGGAATCGAACTAGCAACCTTCTGATTACTAAACGACTTCTCTACCTACTGTACCACTGTCGCCCCCATTCTGTTTACTATCGGTGCCGGAGGGTATTGTATATCTCTTCACAAGGTCTGTCATTATTTGCAACTGAAATTAGCCACAAGAATCGACAATATTTAGAGGTTAATTGCACTGCTAGCCTCATCATTGATGAATTAGTTGGCCAATGTGTTCCATATTGGTTGCAATTACCTTTCTGTTTTCAGTTTCATATAAGCAAGTATCAAACTTAATAACATTACCTAAACCAGCAGTATGCAATTCTACAGAAGGAAAGCAGGTGTTAAATGGCTAAGACTTCTCCCCTTTTCTAATGACCAAAGATTGCAATATTCTTTTAGACAAGTCAAAGCCAAGCCATTCTCTCCTTCATGCATTGCGCATGTGCCTATAAGACTGACAGGCCTGTCTTTGAATCTTTGCTCATCTTTCAATCTCTCCTATGGAGGACATGGAGCAGGTGTCTGATTGCTGATCATCATATGGACAGTTTGGAGTTTTATTCCCAGAGCCTCTGCTCAAGTGTTTGCATATTGCTGTTAGGCCATGAAGCAAGTTTCAGAAGCTCAGCGTACGCTATAAGAGACCTGTGCTACAAACTTTAAGTTTAAAAATATTCAGTTTTAATATAAATTAAGTCCACACACACACACTGTAAAAATAGTCTGAGGAAGGATTTTACAGATTGATAAATTAAGCTTTTAGGATGGTAACGACAAGCTACCAAAAGTGCCGAAAAAGTAAAATGACTTACCTTCAAGAGAGAGAGAGAGAGAGAGTGATTGCACTTACCTACATGTGATGATCACAGAAAAATGCACCCTAACCACGCGGGGTGTCTTTTAGGCTGAGAGTTGTTTGGGGATCATGATGTGGGTCTGACATCTTATAACAGCTTAGGTCCACACAGCATCACTGATGGACCTTTGCAGTGAAAAAGACCATATTGAAGGTAAAGTTAATTCACTAGATGTGACTATATTTCTCCTTTTCTGATTTTAACTGCTCTCAATGTTCAGGTGATCCATGTAGCTCATCCATATGAAAGCACCCTTGCATGTAGCTCTCTTAACATATTATTTTGTGTTAAGAAATAGAAGAAAGCCTAAGAAGACAACACTTCACAGTTTTTTTTTTCATAATTTTTACTGAAAGCAAACAAATATCTTACAAAAAAGGTTGCGCCCAACTGATCACTCAATCAATCACTCAATCAATAAAGAGCATATGGCACCTCCAGCAGAAGATCATGGAACAGCACGGTGCCATGGTAGGCCCTTATACACATATTTACCTGAACAGACTACGGGACACATCTGTCCTCACATCACATGTTCACATGACATTAACACCACCTTAAATGAGGTGTGACAGGAATTCCTTTGGTGTCCAGGGGCAAACTCACGACTCCAGGTATTTCAGATTTACGGCATAAACAGGAGCTCAGCGGGGGCAAGCTTGAGATTCCGGTGCTAATTCCTGCAGAATGATTCCCATTACGGGAACACCACTCCTTACATTCCTTCTTCCCGAGCAGACGAACCCTATATGGCCTGACCCAGGAGAGTAGATCTCAGACAGCATCAGGTGGAGTCCCACCACAGCACCACGGTTCAGCTGTTCATCAAGAATGCACTCACATCAGCCTCACCCCATACTGTACTGCGCCCTATATATACGTTTTACTCATTGAATGCTCCTCCGTCTTTATATTTATATCTGTATTGTTTTTATTTTTATTTATTTATTTGTTATACTTCACTATTTAAAACTCACATGCTAGATCAATTGGCCTTCGCTGCAGAGCATCATTGCTAGGCAAGCATTATCAGGATGTCATTTTAATTTTTCCTTCTTCTTTTCTGAGTTTAACAATGTTACATTTTACAATTTTACATTTTTCTTTGGTTACAGTCTATTTTACTTTTACTGTCTAGTTTCTAGTTTAGCACATTGCAGACTAACAACAGACAGGAATTGGTAAATCTGTGTGAAAACAAATCGATTTAGAGTTTGTGTTTGTAAGTTTGTGAAAGGATATAATCTCTAGAGGGGCAGGACTAACCAAACGTTTGGTTCACTTTTTAAAATGAATCAGGGTCAGTATATTATTTCCATTTTTGTTTTTCTTTTTAAAATAGTGCAATGTATGTAGTATCTGTGTTTTTAAGCGTGTGCTGCAAGTCTTGTCACAGCATTTAGTGTTCTGACATCTGGCTACTGACAAGTTTCAAGAGGCCCTCTTGCTGAAATGATCACTGTTGGTCAGGGACGTGCACAGGAATTTTGAAGGCCATTGCTCTGCCCTGGAAAAAAGGGGCAACACGTTCATTTTTGTCACCGCCGCCGCCATGCCCCCTCCCCCTGGACGCATATTCTACCTATATCACTTGAAACTCTGAAATTGTCAGGGTCGATCTCTAACCACCGCCGCCACGCCCCCTCCCCCTGGACGCTTATTCCGCGACTATTTTATCTAGGCCTCAATAAAGTTCTGCAGCCGTAATACTATTTAAAAAAAATATATATACTGTATATTTCCTTCGGAGGGGCAACTTCAGTCAAGGAGGGCAAACGGGCAGTTGCCCGAGCAACCTTAGACCCCTCCTGTGCACGTCCCTGCTGTTAGTCATAAGTCAACGGTGGTACTAACTAGTTGACAGTGACCACTGACTAACCAGTGCTTAGTGCAAGGTGTCAGAGACACTGACCATAAGTACCCATTCCCTGGGGCTCCCCCTGGTGGTAATACCTGGTAGTTAGTACATGGTGTCAGTTGTCTGAAGACTTACTGGTTTGAGCTACAGCTACTTCTGTTTCAAACAATAATTTTAATGTTAATTCTAATATTCTTAATTCACAATCATTCACAGCCGTATCATGAAGACATAACTATCCAATGGAACAATGCAGTCAGTACATCCTAGCTGAGGACCTGTTGGTTTGATACTGTGTGATTGCAAGCGTGTTTGTCTATGTCGTGATATGACTACAAGATTCCAGCCATTCCTCACCATGTCAGACAGCTCTGGATTCCAGAGGGGCGCAGTAATAAAATGCCAGAGAGATTCACACTGTATTCCTCCTCATCCTCGTCAGCATCTTTATCACTCCACCTTTCTCTCATCCAGTGGAAGGAATGCATGGGCTTCTGCCGGCAGCAGACTCCCTTCCTGTTAGTGGACTAGTGGGAAATCAGTTACACACACACACACACACACACACACACACGAACACACACACACACACACACACACACACACACACACACACGAACACACACACACACACACACACGAACACACACACACAGACACACAGACACACAGACACAGACAGACACAGACACAGACACAGACACAGACAAAGACACACACACACACGAACACACACACACACACACACACACACACACACACACAACACCCACACACACAACACCCACACACACACACACTTTTCCAAAATGTCTCCGTGCTTCTCAAGTGAGGCTATGAGAACAGTGTGATCAGTCCTTCCAAACCCTTTCCAGGTCAACATGATAAGGAAATTACAGTACACAGAGTATTCTGATAAGATACATCGTGCCTCTGTCTATTCTGTGCTTCAGAACAGCAAAGTGCTAAGCCATCCATCAGGTAATCATGTGGTTCATTTTAAAGCCTTGGAAAGTTCACAGATTCATGTTTGACTCCATTCAAGTAGTTCTAAGCCATTATATTTTGTTGGCTGTAGATATGTTCATGTATTATACGTAGATAATGCAAACCATTCTAAATATTTTAGTTTCAGGGTATTTTTAGACCGCATTTTTTATACCTGCATGCTCCCAGTCTTACATAAAGGGAAGCAAATACTTTAAGGGCCAGGTAGTAGACAAAAAAAGCCACACATTTTTTTATCAAATCCCCAAATTTATGTATATTCCAGTGGAAAGGGCAGAAGAATGTCCATTAGCATAGCTTCTGTCATACTGTCTTCTTTTTAATTATGACCCTGCTATTACTCATAGAGTTAACCCTGTGTCGGCCGAGTCTCCCAGCGCCATCCGCTTTTCCCTGCACACTTCCCAGGCGTTTGTATTTACTGTGTACCCCACCAATCCTGGTGCACTACTGTTGGCACTATGTAGGGGCGCTTGTCACAATGCTGTCTATGGTCTTTGTCATTCCAACGAATCCTCAGCTGACACTTCTGACATATCTCTATATATATACTAAGCCTATGTGTCTGAAAACACCTGCAGAGCAACTGGAATCATCTGGTCAATATCTCACGCTGGGTCAGACGGTAGATCCCCATGGTCAACCTGTCATGGTTCAAACTTGTCATGTTATTGTTTTAAGAGTATTATTGAAAGAGTGATACCATGAGAAATGGGACTCCGCTTCATATTAGGACACCGCCTCTTGCCCCTTAAACCCCCCCCTTCATTCAACTCTGAGGGATATAAAGAGGAGATAAGGACCGATGCATCTCAGCATCTCACCTCCACATCAGCATCCTCCTCATCCAGGGAGAAGATAAGGAGAACACTTACCAGGGAAAGACAAGAAGCAGATCATAGAAAGATGAGATCCCTGCTGAAGCTGACTGTGCTGCTCCTCTGTGTTCAGCAAGGAGCGGGACACTGGCTACGCTCTCTACTGGGTAAGACAGGACACTATGACCTGTAGCTCTGTAGCTAAGTAGAAAGACATGCTTGTCTTATTTGTTTAGTTTTGCCATTGAGCAAGATATGGGTTCTTTTTCTAAGATCACATCAAATGCGCTTTTCTGTGAAATGAAGATCTCCTGTGTAGCGTTAAGCTTTCCGTCCGTGGCTTAGTGTTTGTGTTCTTCAAGGATCTTCTTATCAGTGGATTTGTTCTGAAAACAAGTAGTATGACAAAATGTAAATGTGTTCTCTTGGTTTTCAGAGGTGAAAGGACAGTCTGCCTCATCCCACTTCGAAGCAGCTGAAGACGGGGAAGGAACCAAAGCACCTGGGGAGGCCACAGAAGGTCCAGAGGAGCACCGGGGAGCCCCCAGGTCCCGCCGCAGCGCCGACACGTCCTGTAGTGTGCAGTCGCTCCTGATCCAGGTGCGGGATCTGGGCCTAGGCTACGACTCCGACGAGATGGTCCTCTTCAAGTACTGCGCCGGAGCCTGCCCGCTGCAACGCTCCAACCACGACCTGACGCTGGCCAACCTGCTGCAGGGCGGGCGCTTGCCAGCGTCCCTGCCCGGCCAGATGTGGCACAGCATGCCCTGCTGCCGACCAACGCACCACGAGGACATGGTCTTCCTGGACAACGCGCACCGCTGGCACAAGGTGGAGAAGCTGTCGGCTGCAGGCTGCGCGTGTGTGGGATAGACACAGATGGAGGAGATCCATCTGAGAACTCTGAGCTCAGGACTGACTGAGGTGTAATATTTTATACCAATTCATGACTTCAGGTTGGGATATTGGCAAGACATGGAGTTTTTCCCTTTCCCCCTACGTAGATCTTTATGAATCTAACAAAAAAAATACCAAGTTGGTGTCTGTGATGAATTTAAAGATTGAAATTTGTGAAGTGTCACTGACATAAGACATCTGCCTATGCAATTTTTTGTGCGATTGGTGGTATCAAATAAGCGTCCTCTGATGTTTGTATATTATGAAGAAATGCAATGTCTCTTTCAATAATTTACTCCAGAAGGTTACATTGAGTGAAGCGGTTAAATCCTGCTGAAGCTGCTGTTTTTAGAAAGGCAAAAAATACGGTTAATCATCACAACTAAAAGCAAACAGATGATGAGGTATTTATGCGTCATAATTTATTTATTTATTTTAAAATGGTTTTGTTTAATTTATTGTCTCAGTTCTTGGACACCATCTCCATCAAAGATGTAAAGAAATAACTTGGTGAATAAAACATTATTTGAACTGAATTGTGATTTTAGATTTTTTTATTACATTGGGAAAGGGGGGATTACCAGTATAGACTTTGATTTAAAAGTCATCTTCGGAATACGTCTGTTATGAACCTCTAAAATCTAAGGGTTCCTGTACAGTACTGTGTAATGTGTAATGTAATGTAAACCATAGTATCTGGTTTTGTCTCTGTGTAAAAGTGGGTCTTTGCAGACAGTTACCATGAAAGACATTCAGCACCAAATCAGCAACAGAGGTGGATTGGCTTACTGGAAGACATGAAACATGAGTTTACATTCCAACACCAGGGGGCGCCACAAACACACACTAGAGGAGAACAGTCTTGAAGTCTGACAAAGCCTGCAAAGGGAGAGTAGAGTAGAGTGGTGTGTGTGTGTGTGTGTGTGTGTGTGTGTGTGTGTGTGTGTGTGTGTGTGAGAGAGAGAGAGAGAGATAGAGAGACTGCGAATGTATATTTGTGTTTAAGTTTGTGCGTTTATCTGTAATGTAAGCGAATGTGTGCGTGTTTGAGGGAAGAAAAGGGGTATGTGTGGTCTCAGAGAGTCCATGGCTACGGGTGGGGTATTTAGAGCTGATAACAGGAGTGTAATAAGCAGTATATTTCATTTCAGTAATACACTTTATTCCTTTATTACATTGCATGATCTTAGGTGCTATCAGTTTGTAGAAAGTACAGATGGGTTCCCACATTCTGTGGCATGAATAGGATGTTGAAAAATGTATTGCTATCAAGATGTTGGTGAAAATAAAAAAGAATCTTCCAACTCAAGGAGGAATTATTTTGCTTTGAATCACTCAGATCTTTCTCTTCAGGTCAATAACGAAGAGAGGAGTGATTGAACCCCAAACTCACCCCTGGGGAACCTCAGCGGCTTGCTGGACATCAGTGTCAGTGGGAGCAGATGAATGGTTTTCTTCTGGTGAGGTATGACATAAGCCTAGTGTAGGTGACCCCCAAACTCTAATGTCAGAGCATGTTTTACTTACATTATTTTATTTTTATTTTATTAAACTTCACAAATGTTTACATTAGCAATCTTCAATTTGATTCATATTGTTTTAGTTCAGTGTTCCAGCAGTATATTTTACACACAGATATAAACCCCCCACACAGACATGTGAACACACACACACACACACGCACACGCACACGCACACACACACACACACACACACACACACACACGCACACACACACACACACACACACACACACACACACACACACACACACACACACTCAATAGCAGTGTCACCAAGGACAACAAACTTATAATCATAATATTGTATGAAATCATAGTTCAAGTCCATTAACTTATGAGTCATGCAGCACATGTTTCTAGTTTCTATTTTCTTTTGATAACATAAGCAGGGCATAGATAAAAGTGGACAAATCTACAGAGGTTTTCAAGCTGGGTACACATGCTAGCGCAGTGATAGCTTTGATGTTTGCTCAGCTGAGTCTTATGAGCTCGTATCTGTATGGTAGGTCTGCAAAACGCCTATTGCAAAGTGATAAGTGTACAGTGTGCAATTAGCAATCTACTGCTTGATTGCTTTAAATGTTTTTTTGATATGAACTAACATAAACTCTGAAACTTCCTGTGGTCCTGATAGGAGCTTCTGAAATGACCTCTGACAGAAAAGTGGGTATGCTACAAAAAGGTTTATTGTTCTCTGATTCTTTGACAAATACTGGTGAGACTGTTGCTCATTGTTAGATTCAACTGAGGTAATTCTTTTGTTTACATTTCATGATACCTTTGTTACATGACAGTGAAATATCATTTGAATCCAGCAATTGTTATTCTTTACCTATTTGCATCATGAAAGGACAAGTACAATTGCAGGTCTTGACCTTGTTATTTGCATTCTTGTTGTGTTCCTTAAAGATGCAAAGTGATTCAAGACTGCTGCTTAACATATTTGCTCATATGTACAATACATTCCAGAGCTCATAACCTGCTTACCAGTTTAGCTGTAAAGCATTTGTGTAGACATCACAATGGGGCCTTTAGGAAATTGTTCCAAAGCTGATGTCATTATTTGGCCTGTAATTGAGTTCTGCAAATGAATTCTGGAAAAGAATCAGCATTTGGGAACTTTGTATGAAGTTTGGTGTTCTTTGAGGAAGCCACAGATTCTCAACACTCCGCCATCCAAGAGAAGAGAGAGTGGGAGTTGATTTATGCAGGTATGTGAACTAACTTCCCTCTCACCTTAACCTCCAGTCTCCATGTTGGTACTCTGACTGTCAAACATATGAAATATACAGCACTGAGGCACAAGACCTGACAGTCAAAAGGGCCTTAGCTGTAAACACACACCGACCCCTTTATAGTGGGTGCCAAGGCAAGCCCTTTCATCTGCAGATGATTCTACCTGAGAGAGGTTGAAATATCCTGTCAAGCATTCCAATTTGTGCTCACGAGAGAAACATCCTCCGTTTGCACCTTTGGTACATGTTTATTTGGGATGTCTCCAAGTTCCTCTCAGTCTCCTTGTTCCTCACCCTTCAAACAATATTTTAAGTCTGTATATGAAATACATATCTATGAATTTACGCGTCTATGTTTAAATATACACATCAGTACATTGTTGCACCTTGTGTTAAACATATACTAAAGCTGCAAGGATGCAATAATGTTTTGATTTTGGTTGCGTTAGTATTTGCGAAAAACGGATCCCACCATTTGATCCGTTGATCCTAACTTGAGAAGACTGATGTGTGCCGCTCAACACGAGCATGGACTCACCACATGTGTGTGTCGTAAAACGTATTTATTGGAGTATATTGGTTGAGGTCATATCTTAAGTCGGTCTCTGCGCACTAACCATGGATCACAAACAGTAGGAAAAGGTAGCTTGACAGAAAGTAGCTAACGTCAGCTTCTCAGGTTGCAGCAGACACTATATCCCTGACAGTGTGCAAACTTACGGGTTAACTGGGAACACAGGCAGTTACATACCTCTCACTGTTGGAGTGACAGGAACTCGGTAGCCACATAGGGTTATCTAGCACACAACCCCCGCACAGCAAATTAGAGATTTGATTGGTCATACATCCTGTCACTCGCTAGACTAATGTTAGCGAACCCTTCAATATTTCTTCAGAAGGCTTGGCAAAGATTTTAGATTGCGGGTAGTGTGCACTGGACATGCTTTATTACAGGGAGTCTACTCGTCACAGGGTTGCAGACACCTATGCCACA
>NC_045177.1:4928924-4941424 GCF_900700415.2 Clupea harengus
CTTAGCACTGTGACCCGTCATAATATCATTTAAGGTTTGTAAACTGACACATTAAGATATGCATTGCCCTCATTTCTTGATTACGCGCCACTGAGATAAGAGTTTTTGCACAGCTCACATTTCTATTTCATGTGACTTGGGTTACTTGGGGGGAATAAAGTTGCGCAGGATAGCCGCAGCACCTGCTGCCTGTTTACATTTGACACATAATTTCAGACTATGGAGTAGATGAATCTCCTAAAACGAGCGACATGTGACATTTGTAGCAACTGCAGTAATGCATTTGTGTGTAGCCCCCACCTGATAACTGTGATGGATCCAGAACACTCGATCTTTTTATTGTGGTTTTCAACAGTGCGATGATAAACGATATGATTACACAGTCTGCCTTTTGTTTCTCTTTTGTGTTAAGGAGGTTCAAATCCCTCAAGAACTCATCGACAGACTCTCCAACAGTGAAATCCGCAGCATTAGTGACCTCCAGCGGCTACTCGAAATGGACTCCTTAGGTATAGACCACAGTTGCCTCCACTCATTGTAATCTGTCTATCCGGGTTTTTTTTGACCTGGTGCTGGTATCTTGCAAGACGAGCCTGCCATTGTTTTGAGACGATAACATTAATATGAAAGAGAGGAAAGACCATGACATCATTGTTGGGTTTTATGAATTTCTGTAATAGTTGCCGATTCAATTTTTGTTAGTTGAAATGTTTAATGGGCAATATTTTGGGCTTTTGACTCAGAGCAGCTAAACTTGGAGAGGTTATGCGTATTATGTATGTTAATGTGGGCATAGCGAAGTAAGAGCCCGTAACTAGCAGTCAGTCTTTTTGATGCCAAATTCCTTACCGTCTGTTACTAGGAGACGGGTTTCCCCATTACTCTGCATACTATGTGGCACGTACGCCTGCAACCCCAGTGAACTTGGTGATGAATGACACATTTTGGCGGAATATCCTAATACACTCCCCCACTGTTTTGTTATTTTTAGGAAAACGCAGTGCAACGAGACAGGGAAAGACAAACTGTCTTGCAGAATGGGTTCCACGTTTAATGTGTTCATCCAATACATCCTGCTGGACAAGGGCATGTGAACACCACCCCAACAGTAACGATTGTAGCCTACATAACAGCTGTTGTGAGGAGGTAGTTTACAATCCCTCTTAACTTTATCGTCAAAACTTCAAGGGGCATTAATTAGAGAAATAGTTTAGTGTCCAACAATATAATTGAAATGCAAATAGCTCCGTCTCATGGCTGGCGTTTTGGGAGGCTGGGGGGTCAAGTGGCTAACTTCATTATGCTGTTGTCACCCTGGCCATTATTACTAGAGAATGAGCTGAAAGGCTGTTTGAGAGTTGAAATGTTGTTAATGTATTATTCATGCCCAGATTCCAGTATGTTAGCTACAGAAAAGTGAAGCTACACATATGCAAACACACATACTTACAAACACATCCTAACATGCATACATTTGGGGCATTTTGTGCAAACACAGACGCAAATGCATACACATACACGCACGTGTATAAACACGTGCTCCCACGCATGCACACAAATACAGACTGACTCAGACATGCATGTGCATACCCCCCCCCACACACACACACATACATACATGCAGCCTAACAAGCTCTTTAAAAAGGAGCCAAAGCTGTCCTACCAAGCATGAGGACACGCTGCTTAAAGCTGAATAGAAAGCCACCACTCCTCGAACATTTCAGGGCCTGTTTCCGGAAGGTTCCACACAACGCCCCCACACGCTCTCATGGCCATGCTTACCCAGTCTCTAAAAGTGAACCAGACTGTGACATCTTCCCCATGGTGCCTTGTGCTTTGTGTGGGGTTGTGCAAAGAGTAGTGAGAAGCTAAACAAAAAGTCACATCCACTAGATCCACCACACCTAACTAGATTGGAAGAATTAAATTCAGTCTTGCCACAACACCTGGAGATGGTTGAATTTGAGTCAAACTCCAATTAGTGTGCGGAAAAAAAGTCTGAGGCAACAGAAAATGATGGCTTCCGCAAGAAATTACAAGCTAAACTCCCTCTTAAAAATAACTGAGTTCGGTAGGAAGGTAAGGATGTGATAGACTCACAGTCCCAGATAATCTGTGTCTCTCTCATGCTCCCATTCATCTGCATTGTTTGAAAATCCCCTAAGGGTTTTTTTCTTTAAAGGCTTTGTTTTTGGTTTGCTTATTGCACCAAGTGGGTAACCAATAGCTTTTTATTGTCATTGTTTTGAACATACTAGAGTTAGTTTTAGTGAGTTGCAATGACATAAAATGGCCCCAAGCTCCATGTTAAGCGACTACAAGCTGTCAGGTGTATGGCTCCAGACTCGTGGGAGAGAGTCGGGGGAGGGGCGGACAGCATGTGCTCGGTGATGCTGCTGACAAATAGCATTGTCACGCACTCACTCAGCATCTTAAATGGTTTCCCTTAGCTCAAGCTCGTCTTTGTTACAGAAGTAAGGGACCTACGAGACGAAATACCAACTGGCAGCTACACACTGGGCCAGATGGCATGTATCGACTCAGTATACTTGTCTGCCAGCCAACCCCAACAAATGAGGAATTAGATGAGAATGGAACTTAAGGCAACTATTTTTTTTTTAAATGTAGAGAATGAGGTTGTTCGTGAGACGAAGAAGAGATACCACAAGGACTCGTACCATGGTTTCCATGGCGGCGACCTGAAGAGCCACCAGACGCTGTCTAGACGCAAGCGAAGTGTCGGTATGTAATATCCCCTTCAGGGATCCACACACAACCTTTCTGTCAAGAAAGTAGGGTGAATATTAAAGCAGCCTTCACTAGCTAGCTCTGCAGGCCAATGGAGAAGTTTTCTCACTTAAAAAAAAAAAGGAGATCATTCAGATGTTTGAAAGTATATATGATCTGTTTTTATCTGTTATTATCTGTTAATATAATTTCATTCTTGTGCTCTATCCACATAGTCTCTTTCATTGAATGTAACTGTGCTGTTCCAACCAACCATATTGTTCCTGTCCTCAGGACATCATGTATTTGTAACCTATTAAGTCTGTATTTACATCACACTGCTGACATCACCTATCTGACATTGGCCTTTTTGTTGACTCAGTTCATTTGTCATATAGGAGCATCTCTTGGAATGGAGTTCAGTTTGCTGTTTTACTGTTGTATAAAAGCAATACGACACACAAGATTGTGCATTATCACAAATAACATCACTGCTGTGCTCTAAGAGGGTCCCACGTGGAACATGTATATTCTTCTTTAGGGATAAATGGATAAGCCATTTGGGTGTAATAGTTTCTGATTTGAGTTAATGAGTTTCTGAGTGTCTGCATTTTAATCGACCGTAAGGTTTCCACTTTAGAAGTCAGTTTGTTGCTGATCTGCGAGAATGATTCCATCACTGACTGATAGTCACTCCAAACCTTGTTTCATCAAGTAGCTGTGTAGCTAAGTAGTGAGCCAAGTGTTAACTGAGGACACCAAAGTGTGATATATATACATGCAGAGGAGGATTCCATACATATTATTCCCCGTGCTGTGGCCTGTTGGAGCATGAGTGTCCTTACTTGCTTCATTAACACATCAGTCACCTGTTGCTCCATGCAGTCGACTGCCTGCTCCCACGCAGCAGATTCACCAGAGCCAGGCGAAAACAGAGCCAGAGGCAGTTGCCATGGAGACTTGTGCACTGAGTAGGTCTGTGTTGGGTCGGAATTCGCATGATCAAGGACTGATCATGATCAATGATTACGATATTCAGTTGAGAACTGTAGGCCTTGGCGTTGGATGTTTGAGAAATGTTTGTGAAAAGCACAAGCAAAGTTTAGGCAGGAATCAGATGAAACAATGTACAATATTTTGGGGGGAAAAATCTGGTACCGAAGTAAGATGCCTCTAGATTTGTGGAGCTGTAAAGCTCGTCAGAAAATGACAGCGTTTTTTATCTCTGAAACCTGTCGAAGAAAACCACCAACCTGATGCTCTCAGCAAGGGCTAGTTAGTATATATTGGAAGCTACCTCTTGGTCAGTAGCAATTCCCTTGCTACTGAAAGCATCAGAATGAGGCAACATGAACTTTTCTCCCCTTATAGTGTAGTTTTGGCCGTAACCTGGCTGGTACTGAATGAACGTTGGACCACGTCGGTATGGAGTTTCACGGGCAAAAACAGCACAACTCGCCAGTGTTTCAACAGGGGCAGTAGGCTACTGGGGATAAAGATTGTGAAATGGGGTCAGAGAATACATTTCCCTTTACCATTAAGGCTTGAGTGCGATAAAACGTTCTCGCCTAGAATCGTGGTACACGGAGTTCCAAAAACAATGTGACGAGAGCTCATGCATGGACGCGGCCGTAGAGATGTCACACTGCAGCCTTGTAATTCATTAATTACTCACAGCGAATGCTGATCCCTCCGTTCGCTTCCCAACCTCTCAACCTCTGCACAAGAACTCACACGGACACACAGGGCATTCCTCTTTCAACATGCTTATGAGGGAAAAAAACAAAACGATGGGTGAGAGTTTGAGTCATTCATATTCTCCGGCGGCCATTGGTCAGGGAAAGTTGTCTCCTTCTCCCCTTCTCTCGCTCTGTTGTGTATTTATAGCCGTAAATGTGCTGGCCTCGTCTCTTTGTGCTCTCCTCTCTGACGGAGTTGCTTGGGGCAGCACTCCATTAGTAACATAATCTGTCAGACTGACATCAGCTTAATGTGCCCTGAAACACTCTCTCTGTGTTTGTGTGTGTGTGTGAGTGTGTGTGTGTGTGTGTGTGTGTGTGTGTGTGTGTGTGTTAGGACAGAGAGAGAGAGAGAGAGAAAGAGAGAGAGAGAGAGAGAGTCCATGCATATGTCTACACCATGTGCCCAGTGTAGTAGTCCCCCTCATCCAAAGGCCAAAATGTAAAGTGTTGCGCTGTCCTCCTGCACATTAGTAATGAGCCGGAGTCCCCCGACCCCCTTCAACACCAAGGAGACATTTCTCCCCTTCTTCACCAAAGCAAACTTATTGCCATTGGTGGCTGAATCATGTTACAGAGCATGAGAATAATTTGCCGCTGCAAGGTCATTCACACTTAAATGTGAAGGGTGCAATGCTGTCTAGGCTTGTCTCCCCATAGGCATCGTATAATGGTGCAATTTCAACTCTTCAGAAGACTGATATGAAGATGTACCCGAGGATCTGTTTTTGTTTGAGCTTTTTTTCAGTTCAGACACACTCTTTTCAGGATTTTTTTCCAAGATCCCCCCCCAAAAAAACATTTTTTTTTAAGCTAAATGCTAATGCTGAACAAGGTTCTGTGTCAGTTCTGCAGACCACAAAACAGTCATTTGCCAGCAGTTGATTCTCCGTGTGGAAAACATTATACGTAGTGCTTTTCTGTTTTTAACGAGCCCAGTGAGATCTGTCTTAATGAGGCCATTCACTCAGCACTGTGTTCTCACTTGGCGTTGTCACTCAGTGTTTTAACTCTGTGTTTTCTTACCCTTTGCGTCTCTCAGAGGAGGCGGTGCCGGCGACTTGCAGGACGCGGACGGTCATCTACGAGATCCCGCGCAGCCAGGTGGACGCCAGCGCCGCCAACTTCCTGATCTGGCCTCCCTGCGTGGAGGTCAAGCGATGCACGGGCTGCTGCAACACCAGCAACATGCGCTGCCTGGCCTCACGCAAGCAGCACCGCATCGTCAAGGTAACTAACACACACACACACACACACACGCAAGCAGCACCGCATCGTGAACGTAACTAACACACACACACACACACACACGACGCAAGCAGCACCAGCAACATGCGCTGCCTGGCCTCACGCAAGCAGCACCGTATCGTCAAGGTAACTAACATGCACGCACACACACACACACACACACACACACACACACACACACACACACACACACACACACACACACGCAAGCAGCACCAGCAACATGCGCTGCCTGGCCTCACGCAAACAGCACCGCATCGTCAAGGTAACTAACACACACACATGCAAGCAACACACACACACACGCAAGCAACACACACACACACACACACACGCAAGTAACACACACACACACACGCAAGCAACACACACACACACATACACACGCAAGCAGCACCGCATCGTGAAGGTAACACACACACACACACACACGCACGCGCAAGAAGCACAGCATAGTGAAGGTCAGCGAACGCACTCACGCATACGCACAAATGCATGCTTGTATAAGAGCACACAAAGATACACACACGAGTGAACACACACAGGTGCATATACTAGCATTGCCAGGCCTCACCAAGGCAGTGCTCTTCTGTGAATTATGTATCAATATATACATTCTTTTACACACACACACGCACGCACGCACGCACGCACGCACGCACGCACGCACGCACGCACGCACGCACGCACGCACGCACACACACACACACACACACACACACACACACACACACACACACACACACACACACACACACACACACAAAGAGATGCCATACTGTCTATATGGGACATCATAGGTTCATTCATACATTTTCCATCATAATAATCTTCAGAACCACTATAAAATAGACTTTATAAAGTCAGTTGCTGAAATCAGTTCCTGCTCTCTAGTATCGTGATGTGGGAAGTGTCCTCATACAGTATTCCTGTAGCGTGTAATTTGAACGGCTCAACACAAAGACTAGCCACATTCTTAACCTCCGCGTTCCGCAGGCATTCCATGATGCTCTTAGCAACGGAAGATTTACTGCTGAGAAGTCCACGGCAACACTCTCACTTCTCCTAAATGATTTATTTTCCTAGATGATTTATTTTCAGAACGATATAAAATTTGGAAGGCATTACTGATGTACTAACAGACTCGCATGTAATCACATTTTTTTGTTATTTATTATTATTTATTATTTATTTATTATTATTATTGTTATTAATTATCTTTGTCTGTCTGTTGCTTAAATGCATACACTGTCCAGTAGATCACATTTTTTTAGATGTAGATCACATTTTTTTATCAGTGGTTCAGTTTTATTCAGTTTAAATGGTGCTGAATACAAATTCAGTTGTCTGTCAAGAATCTATGGATAATATTGCTCCATTCTTTGACTTGGCTAATAGTTTATCAAGCGGCCATTCCATACCTGTCTCCCACCCTCCCTTTCAGTGTGTTGGGATCAATATCACCTATACCACTTTACAGAAATTGCTCTCTTCATTTAAATCTTCAGTGAATATATAACTCTGCATTCAGAGTCATGGTGTTTGGTTCAAATGTTTGTGTTTGGTTTAAAGAGCTACTTGTACACTGTGGTGTAAACTAAATGGTATGTCTGCTGTGATGACATACACCAATGTTGGTGTTAATATTGATAAAATTACGATATTTTGTTACCATCGGCATGTTACGGGTTGAATATGGCTCAACACGCCATTTCCGGTTTAAAATCATCCAAGGCCAATGCGTGCGTAGATTCGACAGGTTGGAATACGTCATGAAATGGCCGTCCCACCTCCCCCATCCCCCGGTCTGTGAGAGTGAGTCTCATTTTCATTAACTGATTGGGACTCACCATTCACAGGAGTTTACCCCCATCCCCCCTCCTCCTCCCCCCTCTCAGCCCCCCGCTCCACCCCCCGCTCCACCCCCCGCTCCACCCCCTCTCAGCCCCTTGCCAACTTTCTAGCACTTTCCAAAATGATGCAGTGGGTGGAGTTATGCTCAGAGCTGGGGGGTACAGTTACACTTTAATAATATGTATGTGAGATATGAAAAAGGAGGAACAAAGATATGAGAAAAACAACTGTAATGAAAATATGTGTCGGCATCAAAGCATATTGTCCTCACATGTTTAGGACACTTCAAGTCGTGCAAAGGCATGTATGTAGCCTGCACAGCTGAATGCTCTGATGCCCTTGAATGTGGGTTTCGGTGTTTTGTGCATGTGTGTGTGTGTGTGTGTGTGTGTGTGTGTGTTTTGTGCATGTGCGTGTGTGTTTGTGCATTGCCCTCACACTCTGTGTCCCTCTCTCCTCTCTGCAGGTGGCTAAGGTGGAGTATGTGCGTCGGGTGCGGAGGCCTAAGCTGCGGGAGGTGCAGGTCAAGCTGGAGGACCACCTGGAGTGCGTGTGCACCTCACGTCACCACGCCTACTCAGACTCAGGTGAGCACTGGCACTGCGTCCCACCGAGCGTCATCATACTGGGCCACACCGAACGTCATCATACTGCGCCACACCGAACGTCATCATACTGCGCCACACCGAGCGTCATCATACTGCGCCACACCGAGCGTCATCACACTGCGTCCCACCGAGCGTCATCATACTGCGCCACACCGAGCGTCATCACACTGCGTCCCACCGAGCGTCATCACACTGCGCCACACCGAGCGTCATCATACTGCGCCACACCGAGCGTCATCATACTGTCAGTTCCTTGCTTCATTAACATGGAGTGAGCTCTTAAAGGGGTTTCACCCTTGCTTCTATGGAAAGCATTTCTTCAGAGCGCACAGCCTCTGAATATCTGACATCTAAATTATGCTATGAAGAATCTCCCACTAGGGAGGTTTGTTTGCCATAGAAGAGGTTTGTGTGGAAATGGGTCTCTGGAGAACCATCACAGGAAAGAATGCCATCTAATCTTTGCTGGCAAAGAACCACTGTTCGAGACTTAAAGGGTATTTCGGTCTGTGTCCAAAGAGGATTGTTTGGATATCAAATTTCTGAGACTCTTCAGACTAATTTTATTCTTGACATTTATGACTGTAAGACAGAGTAATAAAACAACATTGGGAGCATTAAGTAAGTGTCTTTTTATCCATGAGGAACTCCTATCTCTCTAAAACTCTAGAGATCTATGAGTGAGCAGCAAGGAACTACTTTGAGATTCTAAGATGGACAATCACAAATGGGCATCACTACGGATATGATTGTGTAATTCTAAACTCATTTGGTATTTTAAGCCTTCTCCAGGATGTTTCGGTTAGGAAGTGGTGTCCTTTTTGTATGATCTACAAAATTACTTCCTCATAGCAACAGATATTTATTCCTGTTTTGTTTTCAAAGCCTCTCCTCAACCCCCTACCGCTCTTCCGCTCCAAAGACGCAGCAAAGGGAGAGGTAGAAAACGGAACAGTGAAGGAAAAACAGAAAAGTTCAGCAAAAGTGCTTATCACATTTTTTCAGACTCTCTAATCAAGTGACAGTAAGTTCTAAAAACTAAGGTGGGGACTTAATGGCAGTCAGTGGACCTGTGCGTTCAGCTAATGATCAACCAATTAAAAACAATTTGCAATGTGACAAGAGTAATTGCCACAAAAGATCATTTAAATCAAGATATATTCAATCAACTTTGGACCAAAGCTGTGATTTGGACCCGATGTATTACTGATCAGTCTGAAATCAGGTGTGTGGGTGATTGAGTATGGTGGGGTGATTTGAAACGAGAGTCCCTAAGTCTGTTTGTTAAAGCAGTTGACCAAAAGTGTGTTTGTAAAAAAAAATGTACTCTCTCTCTGTGTGTCTCTCAACAGACGTGTGGTGAAACAGTGGAGGCCATTATTTGTTGTGGACGTGGATGTCAAGAACTGCCGCCATCTTTGCTTTGATGGTGGCAAAGACTCTGCCGGGATGGCTGCATCTAACAATATGAACAATGCTAATGCTAATGCTAATGGACCTGAATACGGACAGGTGTGGTCTCTGCAGCACTCACGCTGTGCCACCACTGCCTGGAAAGGATATATTGACGAAACCTGGACTATGCCGAGAAAGACTGAAATGCAATGCCCTCGTTACAACAGAACTGTTTCCTGTGGACATGGAGCGATGCGTCGAACGTGGACTTCTTTTTTAATGCAAGTGAGGATCGTAAAGACAGTTTGAAGGTTGTTCACTATGAGCGGAGGCTGGGTGACAGATTTGTTCTGAGAAAGTGACTGACTGAAGAGAGAGAGAGAGAGGACAAATGCGGAGCTAATCTAATTGTCTGAAATAAAAGATATTCCTACACGTTGCAGTTGTTATCTGATGAAGATGTGTTAAGGACCAGCATTGTTGCTGAATCCCCTTATTGGACCTCTAACAAAGTTTTGACAAATATACGTATATATATATTTTTTTTTTCTTTGAGAAACTTCTATAGCTTCTTATTTTTGTAACCCTCATTTTCTATCACAACTGAATCTTCTCTTGGATGTGTATCAAGTAACAAAACACATTACGACATCCTCAACACCAGTAATTGCCACTAATAAATTATTTATGTCTTTCTCACTCCAGTGGGGAGTAATGTGCTGTTATATGCAATAATGCACTAGTGTGTTTACTTGAACAAGAATGTGTGCTGATAAGACCTGGGGGGGTGGATTAGTTCTTTAGGAACATCTCTGACCTGCAGTCAACAAGGCCGAAAGCAAGAAGAGCTCCCACTTGTTGAATTATCACCCCTGCAGTTCCCAAGGGTGGTGGATGAAGAGAGTTTTTTTAAGAGAATACACTTAGGCACACTTGGCAAGGGTACTGGACAAATATTAACATTAACAGAAGTAGGGCCATTTATCATTTAACCATTTGTAAAGATGTGAAATGGTACAATCAGTGACCTAATTCAAAACAAAACTGATCTATTTGGACATCATTTCCCAAAAAGGGGGATTGGTCATTACAATACAGGAATAATAAATGCAATGTAAGTTTGTCTTTACCTTATTTAACATGGCTCTGTAGTCTAGGGCAGGTTAAGGTACATTCAAAACAGTATCCAGGAGTCAAAATGAAGTGGTCATTTCATAACTTATACAAACTTTATATGTGAGAACAATATCTGAAAAAAGCCTCTTCCAAAATGTAAGTGCTTTGAGAGCCTGTTTTAAATGAGACTCGTAGCGTTGGGAAGCGGCAGGCCCAAGACCACAGACTGTTGACTATACTTATCAAGTGAAACCCAAACAGTTCCTCTAATCACACTTCCAAATTCCCATGTCTGGCAAGTCATTTGGTTTGCGTTAACTTTGATGGTGATTGCCTAGCAGTCTGCCCACGGCCACAAACCATTACCATTTCTGCTCCACCAGTCAAATGTCACTCGGATTTGCGCTTGGGAGACGCACAAAGAACAAAACAAATGTTTGTTGCATGTGGTTTCTGAGGGGGGAGAGGGCATCTAAATGACTTCATATTGGTTCTCAAGGAGGCATTACATAACGTGCCACTCTCAGCGTATGCCAGTCTCCCCAGACGACTCGCCACAGACGGTTAGGCACGCTGTGGTTACTCTTAAGGGTGGTGTGGTGTGGCCTAGGGCCTGTTGTTCATACCTTGGCCAGCCTCACTGCACACACAAACTTGCCGCGTACATAAACCTTGTAATTTAATTGAGAGTGATTTTTTTTTCTTCTCTCTCTCGGAGTAGTACAATGGCACCACTGTGCGTTTGGGATTGTGTAAAAACGGCCAGTTCTTCCCTTTTAAAAAGCGTCGTGTCAGCAATATTACCTTCCTGCGGCTTTTTCTCGGTTCCTTCACGAGAGGCTCCTTGCACGTGGATGACAGTTTGGTGGCTGTGTTTCTGGACGACGGCCGAGTTTGGGGCTTTCGAAGTGAAATCGAAGCTTGACCATGTTGGGTACCAGACTGATGTGTTGTCCACCAGAAGACCACTCCATGATTGTGGGCATGGCGATAAGTCTGAATATGGAACTCCTGAAAATGTACTTAAACTGTTACATAATAGGAACTTTCTTTCTGAATTCCCCCCAGTGTTTATAGTTAGATGTGCATTCTTCCTGTTTTGAGTTAGGAGAAGTTGGATCACATCAGATACCAGGAATAAGGAGAAGGCTGATTTCAGGCAGATTTGGAGCTCCACTTCAAGGAAGGAATGGAGATAAAAAAATAAATAAATTAATAAATATCTTATGTAACAGCTTGGATAACACTTCCTATGAAATCTGGCTTAGGTTTCTGAAGTACTTAACACAACAAAAAGATGCAGTTTCATGAAGTCCTTTCAAAAAGCCTGGAAACTTCAGTAATACGTGAGAGAACTCCATGTGCTTCCTTCACCACCGACCCCATTGGAGGACTTCTCCACTGTTATAGCTCAGGTTATTATCCATATTAAGAATCAAATGATGTTTTGAGAGCTTCCAGGAGACTCTCCCGTTCCTCCACTATCAGATAAAGGCTTTTATGAGTCACGCTATCAAAGACAGAGCGGGATGAGTCACGGTGTTAAAGAGGCATTGTGTGACTCATAAACAAGACTTATACATTTATCACTAATAATCATGCATAATCAAATGTAATTGTTTGCCTAATTTCCATGTTTGCCTTTCTAATGGTGAAGACCTGAGAGAACCCCGGTCACAGCTGAATAAAGAGAGGACTGAGGGGTATTTTTCGTTTATTTGACTCTTCTGGGTATTTTAGCAGCAGTGGACACTTTCAGAGCAACACTTTCTCTTTGTGTTTTTGAGCCGAGAAAAAAAGAAGAGAAGATGGG
>NC_045177.1:4948924-5021424 GCF_900700415.2 Clupea harengus
CTTTCATCTCTCGCAAAGCCTCGGGGGGATTAGATGGGTGTGGGGACGGGGGGGGGGGGTGGTTGTGGACATCTGAGGAACAGTAATAAAGTCTCCTCGTGCCCTGCGGGGCGAAGAAGCTCCCGTGTGCGCTCCCTCCCCGACAAAGAGGACTTGGAGCTGCCGGCACCGGGGACCGGAGCCGAAGGTGCCAAAGCCTGCAAAATTCCATGGCCGGATGGTGACATTTTGGGAGGGAGGAGAAAGAGGAGCAGGAGGAGGAGCAGGAGGAGGAAGAGGAGCAGGAGGAGGTGGTGGCTGAAGAGGAGGTGGTGGAGATGCTTGAATATGTTCATGTGGAGATGACTTCGAACGAGAGAAGCATAAATCATCGATAGATTTTTTTTGATCTGGTAGCGCAGACCTGCACTGTGACAGCTCACCATACCACAAAGCTCCCTCACAGGTAAGTATAATGTCCCAAACACTAAACAGACACCGTGTTACACCATATATATATATATATATTTAACTTCCTTGATTGTGTTTTCCAGTGGTAATTCCACTGGTGGCAATTTTCACAGGGCTTCACTGATGATGTTTCCTCCTTTGGCTGAAGGTGGAGGCAAAGCAAAGCCATGATTGGCCACTGTGATTGGCCACTGTGATTGGCCACTGTGCCACAGCAAGAAACATTAGTCACAAGAGATGTTTGGCATAAACCAAAACCCAATGCACAGGCCCTGCCCTTGGACCCTAATGAAAAAGGATGGTCCTGGGTGTGCACTTCTGTCGCTGCCTCTCATTGGGTCCATCTGTAGGAAAATTCCATCAATCAACTTCATTTATTTCTCTCCGCACGGAAATGCTGCCAATTTGTATCTTAGGACTCAACCAATAGCAAGCTCTGTCAAGCCACTCATTCACTTGCATTCATTTCTAAGAGCCATTACAGTGTTGCACCTTTGCTCCCAAATGGCAAACTTCCCACAGTGGTAACGCACATGCGAGCCACCCGGCTCATCAAAGGAGGGGTGGAGTGGAGCTGAGGGGAGCGCAGGGGAGCGCAGGGGAGCGCACATGAGGGCAGAGCAGGAGAGGAAATACACGTGGGGAGACAAGACAATTTATGGAGGGATTTGATGGGATTTCCAGTTTGGTATCTGAGGATGGGTCAGAGGGCTAGGGTGGGGTGGAGGTTGCAGTAAAGCAACTAAACTACGAGCATGCACACACACACACACACACACGCACGCACGCACACACACACACACACACACACACACACACACACACACACACACATAAACATACGCACACACACGCACGCACACACACACACACACACACACACACACACACACATACACACACACACACATAAACATACGCACACATACACACGCACACACACACACACGCACGCACGCACGCACGCACGCACGCACGCACACACACACACACATATAAACTTACGCACACACACGCACGCACACACACACACACACACACACACACACACACACACACACACACATACACACACACACACATAAACATACGCACACACACACACGCACACACACACACACACACTCAAACACACGCACACACGCGCGCACACACAAACACACACAGACAAATACGAGCACACACACATACACACACGCACACACGCACGCACACACGCTCACACGCTCACACACACACACACGCACACACGCTCTCACACACACACACACTCACACACACACACACACACGCTCTCATGCAAACTGCCGTGCGGCACCCTAATCTCTGACCAGATGTGTGCCTGGGAGCGAGCCCACGCCGTGTCAGCACCCTTAACATCCTTCTTCCTCCACTCTCCTCTTCTTCCTCCTCTCTCTGCTTCCCGACCACCTTTTATCTCTCGCAGCGGTCTCAGCCTCAGTCTCAGCCACCTGCTGTCAGGGAAAAAAGCATTTGAGGCCAGACACAAACGAGCAGAAACGGAATGGAAGTTCGGGGGAACTAATGTGAGTAATGTTGCAGCTGAGCCATGCATGACCTATATCGAGTGCACCTCGGAAAAACAAATAATTTACAGTATCTTTTATGACTAACCCAGAGACTAATACTGAGACCTCTGCATAACTATTAGTCTGTATAGCTCTAGTTAAAACTCGAATGACAGTTCGATGTTGTATGACAAATATTCCCCTACAGTTTTCTGTCTGTCTGTTCATTCAAGTAGGTCGTTGGTTCAGTTCCTCCACGTTAGAACAAAGGAATAGTCTGTGCCGCACTTTAAAGGCACCACGGCGGGGTTGTGATGGATGAACTTTGAGCTCGCGCCAACCGTCTCCCATTCCTCAACCCCGAACAGGTTCCCCTCTTGTTTTGACAACGGCGCGTTATTGTGACAGGCGTCACGTTCCGGTGCCAAGCGTGAGGAGCGTGGGGGGGGGGGGTGCAGGGGGGTTAGGGGAGGGGGGCGAAGGGGATCCTTCAAGTGCCGGAGAGGAAGTGAACTGGGAAGCGTTCAGACCGTGACAAAGACCCCAACAAGATAAACACAAAATCAGGTATGCGAGTCTCGATTCGCACGGACAAAGCAGCACTCTCTGGAACCACTCACTGCCCAGAAATGTCTGTTGTTCTTGGCCATCCAAAAGCCCATTCCCCCCCCCCCCACCACCACCACCACCTCCACCACCACCACCACCTCCAACACCCCGCCCCTCTTTTTCTGTCTTCCCTCGCCTGCTTTCAGTCCATTGAGATACACCAGGGCCCAGAGTCAGACCCACAGCTTTTAAAAAGTGAAGTGTGACCTCTGCTGAGTGGAACTTGGTCCACCCCCCCCCCCCCTTCCCCTTTCCCCTTTCCCCCTTCCCATGACTATCCAAAGAGATCCCAACCCCTCCCATCCAAAGGCACAAACCTCTGGTGGTCCTGATTGATCTAGCAACACTCACAGGTCATCCTGCATCATCCAGACAAACGAGACTAACTGACCCATAGCTAGAGGGCCTGGAGAAACAACCATACCCCCCCCTTACACACACATAACCCCACAGGCTCTAACATATAAGGCATTTCAAACAGAAGGGAGGAAGGTCAGACAGGGTGGATATACTACCTGTCACAGAGTTTTGGGACGATAAGCCCCAGGGCTTTTACCTGGGCCTTTTGGTCTTGAGGACAACCCCATTGTGTCAGGTCTGATGGGAAAAGATATGGGACTTCCCGCGAGAGGTGCTCCCATCTGATAACTCTTTGTTGCCCCACTTTGTTCCAAACGGGAGAGAGGATGGGAAATCATTGACCCCCACAGCTCTGTGCTCTGGTCACATTTGTTGATTTGCAGGGCACTGTTTTCCCTGGCTGTCTAGCGGGGCTCAAAATACCCCCCTAGCACACACACCCCCGACTGCTTTTTCCACGAGCTTGTCCCTGTTACTGTTTTTCTGTAATTATATTTACTTTCTTAAAGAGACTTTACTGTCATTACCAAATCAATCCTAATCTGATTTTCTATTTACTGGAAATTCTCATTCGATGATGTTTGCGTTCTTAAAACAGTGTTATTGGTGTTGGAATTCCGGATTCTCAGTGCCAGTGAGCAAATCACAAGTTCTCGAGCACCAACAGCAACACTGTATGAGGACAAATATACATAAAATTAGTCAAAACGGGGTCTGTGACTGGCGCCTCCATGGCTGCTTGTCTGTGCTGGCTCACCTCCATCCCCCCACTGGCTGGGCTCAGATCACCCAGTCTCTGGCTATTTCTCCCATCACAGACAGTGAGTCCCGTGGAGAGCAGAGTGGTGCAGTGAGCCCCGACATGGGTGAGTTCCCCTCCGGGGGGTGCGCAGTGATTTTGAGGGGCTGTTGCTCTAACCTGAAAAAGGGCCCTAGTGAATAACGTTCAGTGCAAAGATCTTCCCATTCGCTAGCCAATATCTTGTGATGTAAAAGTTCAACGTTCATTTCTTGGATGCACACCACATTTTAGGAATTTGGTCCAGGGGGGCCTGCAACCGACAGATTTCAATATATCTCAAGAACGGCTTAAGAAGATCGATGTGCTTATATTTGCATTTGGCTTACTCAACAAAATGGTTACCTGTGGCCAATCAAAATTCATCAGCTAATAAATGCTTGTGTGAAAGGCCAATCTAAATGGAATTATGTAGGCTCATTAATAACGGCATATTGAAGCTATTTCAAACAAATCATCCATAAGACATCACTACAACAACTTACACCATGTGTTCCTCAGTTCCTATGGTCTGATCTTCAAAGTTCATTTTGACATGATCAATGATTGCTGCTTGTGTTTTTTTATTAAATTAATGTATGATAATACATACTCCTATACGCGTACAGGAGGTAATATAGTGTTACTGCTTCACACCTTTTTTAGTGTATACAATCTAACACAAAGTTTAGTTCCTTACATTTTTGGAAACCTAGGGATCTTTCCTATTTAGCACTGACTGAGTAAATAACCTTGGTGTATTGATTCAAAAGATTGGTAGGGTCTGAAATATATGGGAGTCAAAATGTGGGAACGGTAAGTAACTGCACATTTTTTTTTAATTACTATTCACTGTGTCTTCAGAGAACGATGAAATATGGCTTAACATTACATTACATCTTAAGGTCAGAGTATTTTTCAAGTCTTAGGACTAGAGGTTGCATATTGTATCGGTTTGCCAATACAGGGGCCACTTTACATTTACATTTAGTCATTTAGCAGACGCTTTTATCCAAAGCGACTTACATATGTGTGACTTACAATGTATACACATTTTACATTTGCACTGATGGCACACTGCACATCAGGAGCAATTAGGGGTTCAGTGTCTTGCTCAAGGACGCTTCGACAGGGAATCGAACCAGCAACCTTCTGATTACTAAACGACTTCTCTACCACTGTACCACTGTCGCCCCTACAGTTTAGACACTTAGCAGTCCGTACTGGTGTCAGCCTCCTCATATGAGTTTTGCCCATATAAGTTCCACAGTGTATTTTTGTGACTGCTAGGAGACATGATGTTGTATCTCGAGTGTCAGTGATTTGCTTACCTTATCGAGTTGACGATTCACTTTGTAGATGTGATTGAGGAAGCCTTTGAAAGGAAGAAGCTAAGGTGTGCAGAACTGGTAGAGGAAGTGAGGGTACAAGGTTGGCAAGCACACACAAGACCAGTGGAGATAGGTGTTAGAGGCTTTGTGGCTAAATCAACCACAGCACTACTCCTGAGGAGGTTTAACCCCCAACTCCCCCACCCCTTACCCTGGATAGCCTGTGCCATGCCAAAGTATACAGAGATTGATGTTTAGATAATTAGGTAGTGCACCGTTCAGACACTGAGATATGCATGTGAAATCTTTTTGAGGTGTATCCTGAGATGTATCTGTTGTTATCTGGTATTGCCATGTGTCCTAACACATGGTGAGTATGGAGGGGTTGGGTCTGTGTCCTAACCCATCGTGAGTATGGAGGGGTTGGGTCTGTGTCCTAACCCATCGCGAGTATGGAGCTGTTGGGTCTGGAACTCTTCATCCTGTATATCTCACACTTCCAATACAACTCAGAGTCCTGTCATCAGCAAAACAAATCTGGAGTACAGCGAACTGGTGGACCACTTTGTGGCATGGAGTGCCTTCAGTCAGAGGATCCTTCACTCCGCTGCTATAGGGACCGTTACAGGAGGTCATTCCTGCCCGCGTCAATAGCCAGCTACAATGAATCCCCATTGTGCTAAGAGAGAAGACTCATCCTCTCAGTGGCAATACACAATGCACAATTTACATTACATTTGCATATTAAAAGCAATATTATTTATTTATTTATTTATTTTAGCAATCTCAGGCACATCTTTGGCGTGTCTTTGGCAGGATCGCAACGCAATGGCCGACCGTGTGCAACATGCCCACATCGGTGGCATCCCTTTGACTGGCTCGCTGCTCAGCCCACATCGGTGGCATCCCTTTGACTGGCTCGCTGCTCAGGACACTGCAGGGGTTCCATGCTGCCTGACGAGCCGCCTCCATCTCCTCCTTGCTCTCACTCAGCTCAGCTTGTCTCACTCAGCTCAGCTTGTCTCACTCAGTGTTTCGGCCCTGAGAAGAACATTTGACACCCTCCACCCGCTCCACCCGCTACACCCACTCCACTCTCCACTCCAGGGAGGGCTGGGGGAGCTTAGGGCGGATGTGCAAAGAGGTGCAGGTCAGCTGCGTAAGTGGCCAAGCTCTCTCTTTCACTTCTCCGGCAAGTGACAAGCTTATCCTGGGCTTCATCAGCAAACACCTGGCGGCCCAAGCAATGCGGGAGGAATCCTGTAATGATGGGCACAGCTTGCTTGATCCACTTACACTAGCGCCACCTGTGCTCCTGTGTATAACTGAAAAAATCCGAAATGTATACTGTGTACCTAACCAGAGAGGGACAGGTGGTTATCATATTTGATGAAATCTTGACATATTCCCATAGTCTTGAAAGGAACAGTGGCTTTCTCTGGGATAAACTTGATAAATTCCATGGTTCAATAACAGTGTAATCTGGAGAACTTGGAAGCTGGCAAGCTAGCCCACATAGTATTAGAAACAGCTAACATTAAGGTTAACAACCATTCTGTCTATGTCAGAAAGCAACCTCCATTATCTTTGACTAAAGAAAGAAGTACTTACCTCAAAACTCAACAGGCTGGTTTCATTTTAGACTAAACCAAATGTTACCATTGTAGGCTAATGTTACAGGCCTACAAACCTAAATACACGTAGGAGTATTTAATGGAGGAAACCAACGTTACGCTTTTCGTTTGTGTCCTTTGTTTCCACTTAGCCCAATATTGTTTTATATCGGGACACCTCGGCTGCCTTTACCCCTTAGATTACTTTATTCCTTACTTAAATCGTACCTTAAGACCCTGATGCATGGAAATGTAAATCTTAGCTGTGCTTGGGTCGACGGGCTAAGCTGAGCGACGCCATTCTTATGGAAAAACAGCAACTGCTTCAACCCGGGGGACCTGTAGTGTGAGAGTAAAATGACAGCTGACAGCAGAAGTCGCTAGCGGGATCTATAGTGCTGTTGTGGACATCTCTGCACAGGATTCACTTGAAGCCATGACGACTGCAAAAACCTTTACCAGTCAAAGCACAACAGCACAGCACAGTGATTTTCTCTTTTAAAAGGCATCATTTAGTCAAGTTTCCATCCACCCGCTGGACTTCGAACAACTGGCAGTTTTGTTTTGGATGTGCTGACGGAGGCAAAATTATGTTTTTTGGTCACTTCATTCATGTGGGTTCACTGTGTACCCGCAGATACACACAAACATCCACGCTCACGCGTCCAGACAGAAGACAGACACACACACACACACACACACACTCTCTCACTTACCATCTACATGTGCGGGTGGGAATGGTGAGCAGAGGGTAATTTGTTGCCGGCCTCTCATCATCCCAGGAGTCCCACTAAAAAGCCTTTAATTATAGCTGAGGCCGTATGGTCTGCAGTGGCCCATGCTAGTCTAGCAGACCCGGGCAGATGAGGGGGAGGCGTGGGGTGGTTGACCACGGGTCTGGTCATTACCCTGATCTATGACACAAACCTCCAGCCTCCAAGACCAATAGCATGGCATAAAAGGAGAAGCAAAACCTCACCAATGCTGTTGATTGTATGACACAATCATCCCACAAAGGTCTCCATTCTCCGGCGGGGAGAAGGTGGGGCTGAGACGGTGCAGTGTGGTCCCCCTGGTGCTGTGGCCTGCCTCAAGTCTGGGGTCTCACCATGGAGAACTGAGGCAGGGCAGTGGTGGAATGGAACCGTTACCAAGCCACATGTCAGTTTGCCTCCATCCTCTCTCGCTCTCTCTCTCTCTCTCTCTCTCTCTCTTCCCCCTGTTTCTCCACCTCCGTCCAGTCGCCACTGGGGTAATCATTTACTGCAGACAAGACACTTTGAGCCCTAGAGGCCACACATTCACAGTCATTTGGCAAGGCTTAATATTCAAAGCAACTATAGGCACATTAAAGGCATGTTTTTACAAATTCTCAGTATTTGTGCTTCTTGGGAACTCTATCGGTGGAGTTGATTGCAGACAGCTGTGTGGCTGTGCTCCCATGCAAAATTGGATTATTTTCATTTTCAATAGTGAGTTCAAACTCATTTTTTTAAAACCAGTCTTTCTATGGGAAGAAATTCGCTTTTGGATGTTTACTGCTACAGCTCAATCACCCATAGCAAAATGATTCTATGTACATGCTTCCTCCTTGTATCGGATGGGATAATCCACTCCAAGGGGTTGATTAGCTATTGGGAGTAACCTTGTGAAACGATGTAGCTACGCATTTAGGCATTCATCAAAAACTGACAATGTGTGGATAAGAATATGCGTGTAAAGAATATGAAAACAAATGCCGGCATGAAAAAAGTTAAGATTCGATTCCTGGGAGGACTCCGTCGCCACTGTTCCAATCAGTGCCTTGGGAAAGACACACAGCTGCATTGAAGCACATAACACAAAGTTTCAGTGCTTTATTAGTGTGTGTGTGTGATTGATACATAGAGACAAAGGACACAGAGGAGTAGTGTGTGTGTGTGTGTGTGAGAGAGAGAGAGAGCGATAGAGAAAAAGAAAGAGAGAGAGAGAGACAGAGAGAGATAGAGAGAGAGAAAGAGAGACAGAGAGACAAGCCTGTTCCGCTCATCTGGTTGTTGTGACTTTACTGAGCGTGTTTGTGGGAATAGCCTCTGGACAGACAGTCAAGTGTCTGTTCCCGAGTTCTCAGGCCTCTCGGGGGTCAGAAGGGAGGGGACAGTGACGAGGACGAGCGTGAGAGCATCAGCCACTGTCTGGTTGTGTCTGGTGTCAGCAGTGTTTACCGGGGTCACTTCCTGGATGAGGTGCCATAAGTGCAGGGCAACAGCTCTCCGCTCAGCACCATGCAGCATGTTATTGCCCCAGGATCAGCAGTATTGCCTCTGCGGGTTGCCACATTACGCCCTGTCCACTGTGCACGCATCACAGGGGAAATGAACACCTCACTCTGAGCATATGAGATTTTCAGAAGGGCTCAAGATGCAGGCCTTATCCCTCCCTCTCTCTTTCCCGCTCTCTCTCTCTCTCTCTCTTTCATCTCTTTTCCTCTCTCCCCTCCTCTAGCCAGTGCGTCTCTCCCCACCTGATTCCCTCGGAACTCTTCTGGCCTTCCCTCTTTCTTTTCTTTCCCTCCGCTCCTCCTCCTTCCTTTCTCTCTCCCTTTCATCTCTTTTCCTCTTTAACCTCACTGGGTTGCTCCCCACCTCATTCCCTCTCAGTACTTTTGGCTTTCCCCTATCTTTCCTTTTCTCCCTCCCTCCCTCCCTCCCTCCTTCCTTCTGCTCCCCCTCCTTTCTCTTTCTCCTCTCCCGCTCACAGGTGGCTGCTGGCCCCGGGGCCAAAGCTACCGTGCCTTATCTCCATCTATCAGCGTCCGTCGGCTTCTTGAAAGCAGAGAGCAGCGGCTCCCTGTGTCTCCGCTGACACCAGCCCCCGCTCTGTTTTGGAGATGATGCCGATGTTTTGGAGACGGGCTTTTGACTGGCTTTATTATTTACAACAAAAAAAAAAGAAAAAAAGTTTTCGGGGGGAAAAAAAAAGTAGCTCTGTGTTCTTGCCCCCTCTTCAAAAGCCTTATTCATCGTTTGGGAGAAAACAATCTGCCATACTTACACATCCAAAAGGTTATGAGGCACTTGAGGTTGGCTTGTCAGCTGCTCGAGAGGATCTGTGGTGAACTGATCCAAGTGGTTGACAGCTGGAGTGATGTGCCTGTGTGTGCTTGCGGCGTGGTTTCGCAGTGATAGAAACAGAGAAAGAAGGGATATAATCAGCACAACGATGGAGAGAGAGGGCAAAGGGTTTTCACCCTGGGGGTTCGCCATTGTCCAGTTATAAGCTTTGGCCACTTACATAAAGCAAGACACTCACAGGTCTACTGTCCACTAATCTACGGAGTAGTTTTACACAGACAACTCATGTGTATGAAATCTGTCAAGTGCAGCTGTGGAATACTGGGAAATGTAATGCTATCATCAAGACTATCGAGGCATTATCAAGGCAAAAACTGAGGGCCCAAACTAACTAATGTCCCTAACTAATGTCCACTCAATAGTTATAAAGAGCACCATAACCTTAAGCAGTGTCACTGCTCATCATGTTGAAACAACTTAGAGATCCAGTGGTGTGTGTTCACATTCACTCTTGACATTTACAGGTGTTCATTTAGCAGACACGTTTATCCAAAATAGAGTGCAGAAGAAAGAGCAGAGGTCCGCCCAGACGTATGGGTGATGTCCAGCTCTACTACTCAAGCTACTCTGACCATAGATAATCAAGTTTCAGTATCAGTGCTCGGACATTTCCAAAACGGAGACGCGCATAGCGACCACATCCGCTAGCTTACATGCCAAGAGGGTGCCAACAACCTGACGCAACTCTTCACAATCGTTGTCTTCATCGCCGGCACTGAATCTACCTCATGTGGGCAAGGAGGAGACGCTGTCTGTGCCACAAGTGGATGTTGGAGGTTTGAAAGAGGGCGAGGGCCTGCTGTTCAACATAGTATTTACACTGCTGAATGGCAAATGGCAAAGGCATAGAATGACTACATTCCAAACAGTCAGGCACAGCTGGGATGCTGTTTTGATGGTTACCATGGAGACGATAAGGAGCAGGCTGATAGATAGACAAAAGAGCACCAGAGAGAGAGAGAGAGAGAAACAAGCGGAGTTCTCTGGCTGCAGGATACATAAATATTTTTTATGAACTATTTTCTGCCTCTTTATTCTTTGTTCTCATAATCTGTAATTAATCATTCTCCTAACTCCGTAAATGCTCCCATATTGTGGTTTAATCCAACATGAAATAAACTGGGGACCTCCCAGGAAGACCATCTGCCAAGGTCATACAGGCAAATTCCAATCTTTTATTCCAAAACACATTGTTTTAATGGCTGGATCTTAAACATAGCATGCTATTGTTTTCCTCTGTAACTAAACTAACCAGTAAGGTTTGATCCTGAAATACCGTGAGACAATATACAATCCATTAGCACCACCTAGTGGCTACTGCTTTGACATGAAACACTTTGTTGAGTTTCAGAGATGCCAAACAGTGGTTCACTTTCTTCATGCATTTTTTGATGGTTTAAAGACATTTTAGTTATCCTTAGTTTAATAACCTATATTAAGTTAAGTTTAGGCAAAAATCATCTTTTTTATGCAGAGGATTTTTATTAAATGGTGTGCTTTTCCAAGAAAAGAAAAAAAACATTATCACACAAAATATATTAAATATGTACACATTATACAGAATATATTAAAACACCACACAAATATGCCTAGATTTTTGCCATTTATATAAAACACCTTTCAGTCCCACAGTGTAAAGTGAATGCTTCCAAAGACATATGGTACAGTACTGCCCCTAGACACTCCAGACCACTCCAGCCATAACATCCACCTTCAACAGACCTTCTGCCCTCCTCCTCCTTCCAATCCTTCATGAGGTACTCAGTTCTCTCCTGATCTCTCGCCCTCTCTGGATCTCTCGCCCTCTCTGGATCTCTCGCCCTCTCTGGATCTCTCGTTCTCTCTGGATCCTCTTCACCAGTGCGTCTCGGCTCTGTTAGGGGCACTGTAAACATTGCGGTGTGGGCTGGGCACCCGTCCACCGGCTGGGGCTGCCCATCTGGAATCGTCACCCTTTTACGCATGTGTGCCCACCACCACTCCCCTGCCGGCGCGGCCGCGGAGGGCGAGGGAGGGCCGAGAGGGATGGGAGGGAGCTCTATCAGCCCCTCCTCTTGATTAGCCATGTTTGGTACCTGCAGGTCTCTTGCCTAGAGAGAGGAAACGGAACAGTTACATAAATCACTGCCATCCACGTCTAACGATGAAGAGTGCTGTGAGTGCTTTCTGAGTGCTTTTTTCAGTGCTGATGTCAGTTAGTTAGTTCAGTCGTAATTACCTAATTAAGTCGTAGATTTCATTTTACTTAACCCATTCCATTTTGTGCACTGTTTAGTTGAATTCCCTTCTATTTATTGTTCTACTTAAATATATCTTACGTTCTACTCATGCAATGTCTGTAAGATGACTAGTATCTGATGAAGACAGGAACCCCAAGACCTTAACTTTCTATTATTATAGATATTATCAATATATTACTATTTATATTTTGCCCTTCATTGTATATTAAATGTATACATGTTTATATTGACCCACCCATTTTGATTTAAACTCCCCACTGCCTCATTATACAGGGGTCTCACCTGCGGCAGTCAGCTGAACATGTTCTTCAGCTTGGAGAAGAAGCCTCCTTCCTCCTTTTTCCCCTCGTCTTTCTTGCTCTGCTCTTCTCCTGAAGACTCGCTACTCTTTGCCCTGGCTGGGGTACAAACGAGACTAGTCACGCCATCTGTCACCACAAGCTCAACACTACAAGGGAGAGGGAAAGCTCAACACTCCAAGGAGAGGGAAAGCAAGAATTTGGCTCATCTGTTTTAGATCCCCCTGAAAGGTTGCTCTTGCCCTATCAGCTTCAAAGCAACATCATCTGAAACCATTAAGATTTTTTTTTTCAAAGGCTGTAGCTCATTTTGCATGAGGTAAAAGCTGATGTGCATTCAACACTTAAAGTAGAAGCAGATGTGAGCTTCGCCACAGATTACCACAATTATAATGAAATATGTTGGCACTGCAATCAAACATTTTGGAGTGATCTGTTTCCTGAGCTCATCGGAGTGGAGAGTTATTTCTATTTGGGGGGAATCAGCATTCATGTCTGTGTTGGTGTGAGCATGCTGCAGTCTGGTGTAGTTGTGTGTTCGTCCTAGCATACAAATCTGTGTTGGTGTGAGCGTGCTGCAATCTGGTGTAGTTGTGTGTTCGTCCTAGCATACATGTTTGTGTTGGTGTGAGCGTGCTGCAGTCTGGTGTAGTCATGTGTTCGCCCTGGCATACACGCACACAACCCCCCCCCCCCCACTCTACCTGCTGGATTGACACCAGTGACGGTGCCCTGCACATCCACCTCCTCCTCAGCATACTCCAAAAGGAGGGACCTCTGCCTCCGACTCAGTTTTCTACACAAGATGGAGGGGAGGCGAGAGAGAGGGAGAGGGAGAGGGAGAGGGAGAGAGAGAGAGAGAGAGAGAGAGAGAGAGAACGTTTATTTATATAGCACATTTCATACACAGAGGCAATTCATGTGTGTGCTTTACATAAATCACAGCAAAAGGAAGGCCCAAAGGAAAGGACAAAAAGAGTGCAAAAGATAAAAATGTAAAAAAATATATAATTGAAAGAAAGTACATAAAGTAGTAATAAAACAGTAGTAATTAAAATATATTCAAAATTAAAAGACTATGCACTGTACATATTTAAAATATAAGTAATATAATTAAATTCAAAGTAAAGTGCAGTAAGAATAGAATGCAATTTTCAGAGCACAATCATAGGCTCAGGTAAAGACAAATGTTGTATCCTGGATTCAAAAGCTGCTACATTTGGGGCACATGTAAGATCTTCATCAGTTTGTTCCAGTTGCATGACAGCTAAATGCTGCTTCACCTTGTTTAGTTTGGACTCTGGGCTCTACTAGCTGACCAGATATGGTCCTGAGCTGATATATATCAGATGTATTCTGGGCCCAAACCATTCAGTGATTTATGGACTAGTAGCAGCACTTTCAAATGTATTCTGACAGTGTAATGTGCTGTTTTCTTGGTCCTGGATAAAGATGCCAATCTGATTCCTCTAGAGTATTGTGGTTAGTTGAATTAAATTGTGGCATAGTCGTCAAATTATCCCTAGGTGGTCTTAAAGATGGCACAGTTTCATCGTTTGACTGTGTGGTGAAAGGAAAAGGCCTTTACTTGAAAGGCAAGCAAATTCATTTAAAATTCATTTTTTAAAAAGCAAACAAGTTAATAAAATGTATCGGTGGAAAGAAGTTCTGGGGGTATCTGTTTTGGGGGGCGTTTGTAGGCTTGTCAACCATAACAAAAAGAGTACAGGTGTTGTTGATGTTCCTGTAAATGAACTTAGAGACATTTTCTGACACTCTCCCATTGAGGACAGTAGCACTGCTGCCTTCTGTGAACCACGTCTCACTAAAAAAAAGAAAATCTAAAATAGTAGAATCTTATGTCATTAACTAAAAATGATTTGTTGGCCAACATTATGTAGAACTAGCTTTGTAGATCATAGGAGCTCCTGGGACAGTCTGCAGTTCACATGATACAGGTAAGGGATTAGACTGGTTTACCCCTGGTAAGTCAAGTGGACTTAAGATGAATGCATTTACATTTACATTTAGTCATTTAGCAGACGCTTTTATCCAAAGCGACTTACATATGTGCGACTTACAATGTATACACATTTTACATTTTACATTTACACTGATGGCACACCAGGAGCAATTAGGGGTTCAGTGTCTTGCTCAAGGACACTTCGACAGGGAATCGAACTAGCAACCTTCTGATTACTAAACGACTTCTCTACCACTGTACCACTGTCACCCCAATTCAAAGTTGGAATGCATCTGATTCTTTCTATTTCTAATCAACAATAAATGAATATATACAAATCCCCCATAATATGTCTCTGCTGGAGAGTAAGTATGGTCAACATCTCTCTTACTTTGGGATTCTGATCTTGATGTGGACGTAGTGGTCACCAAAGCTGTAGCTGTTCACTCGCTGGATGCCCTTGCCCTGCAGTCTGACGCGCTGGTCTGGCTGCATCCCAGGAGGAATCTGATGGTTTCAAATGGCCACAAATGACTTTACTCCATAATATAGTATTCACTTTCACACCCTAAAATTGCTTTTAAGTTCACTTAACAGACTAACAAGGAAGCTCGGTATGGAGCTATATATTACGCAACATGTTTTGACATGCCTGCAAGAGAGGATTATTGTACTAGCATGGCAAGATCACTGTTTAAGGTACTTTAAGCAGAACCTTTTCACAAAGCACTCATTACAGCAGTCTTTATACATACTAAATGACACTTTTGTAGTATATGTTAAATGTAACTACGGTTTCACCCCCCATCAGATAGGATACCAAAGCTAGGACAGCTGTGCAGTTTGTCCTGAAATGAAACTTCTTCTCTGTTCTTGGTCAAGTCGCTCCATGAACAGGGCATGAAGTGAAAGCAGAGTAAGTGTCCCCCATGTAGTTCTCAGTCCCACCTCTATGCTGATGGGGTCGTGCAGCCCCTGCGCTTTGGCCGAGCCCCCGAGGATGGCCTGTGCCACAGAGATGTGCACGTCAGAGTGGATGTTAGGGCCTTCACGTCTGAATACCGGACTCTTCTGGACCTAGGCGTGTGAGGGAGAGGGAGAGGGAGAGAAAGTTGTGTCATTATGTCAAGAGTAATTTCCACAGGTACTAATCCATTGCACCTTGCTGGCCAAGCATGCATCAGACGACAGGTAATTGCTTAAGAGCTCCACTGAACGTTCTTGCAGTAGTCTTATTGTTGATAGTGGCTCTCCAACTTCAACTCCAAGTCAAGTCAGCTTTGACAGATTATCTCTACAATGTTCACATCCATCGAAGTAAGGGCTTTGCAATGGCAAAGCTAGTACTGCTGGGATAACAAGGATTTCAAGGTCCAAAATGGAATGGAACCGCTATTCAAAGCTAATGACTCCCTGATCACCAATGACCAGCGATGAACATGTCTAGTAGTTTAGTACTGCCTTCACAATGAGTCTGAGAGTACAACAGAGAGTAAAGCTGAAGGCTGGTGCTGAGGAGACAAGCGTTGGGAGGGAGGAAGCTAGTCTGAAGGAAACTGCAATACACAAAACAATCAGATAGCTTCTGCTTGTGCAAAGCACGCGAAAGGTGTGAAGCTGGTAAGGGTGCACAGGGATCGAGGAACTTCAGATGTTAAGATGTTAATGGGTATGACTCCCTTCCTTACAGCACATAAAGGTTTTCCCTAATTAACAGCTTATAAATAGCTGGGTCAGCACACAATAGTAAATCAATGAGATTAAGAAACCAAGCAGATGAGGATTTCAGAGAAAGGAGGCTACTCTAATTACATTTACTTAATCCAAAGTAGTGCCGTTAGCAAGACAATAGCCTCTGCACCAAGTGCATCATAAAACTACTCGCTAACTCCTTTGTTAAAGACTATAAAGTGGCAAGAGATAACTCATTCTCAGAAATGATTTGAAAAGGAAATGTACAAATTAGGCTTAAATTTAGTACAGTAGACGTCCACTTATCAGAAAAACGCAACCCCCACATATACAGGGAAGAGCCTTTTCATATGTTTGGGTGCAGCATCAGCGCTCATGCCAGCATGGGGACAGAACAGGAGGTCTGAGAAGCAGGAGCAGGACCATGTGCATCGGCAGCTTATTTGATTGTAATGTCAATACAATACTTAAAGCTGTCTCCCATAACTATTCAGCGCATGCCTAATCATAAGTGGAAATAAACGTCAGTGTTTAACTGAAACAAGGTATAACACATTTCTTAAAAAATAGACTTTTTTTTTAGCTGATAAACTTTGCATCAGCACCGTGACTCAATGACGAGCGCCGCCTGAGTAGGAGACACCAGTATTAACCATGAAGACAGACTCACTCTAAACGTGATGTACATCTCCTTCTTCCCAACCGGCATCCGTACAGTCTGCCCGTCATCCACACCTGAAACAACCATGACAGACACGAGTCAGACAGCTACTCAAAATGACTTCAAGTACTGCTGTTGAAGGAAGAGTACGTCTGACTAACTACGGCATTACGCATTTACTTTAGTCATCATGATGAAATATGGAGATTCAGCTAAATGAATGTTTTTCTAGCTTTTTACCAAATAACTCCAGGTAATGTTTGTTATTTCTCCAAACTCTGCTGTTTGAATGCACAAATCACTTCAGCAGCATGGAAGCCGACAGACTGAGAAGTTGAGCCGTGGCACATCGAGTTATCCTATGCTACTCCACCATCTACTCCACCGTTTTCTACCGACCGGCGGCGCCTCACCTGCCGGTACAGGCACCACGACTGTGTGCTTCTGTGTGGTCTGGCCGCTGCTCCGGCACAGGACACAGGGTGTGATGATGATGGAGCCGCGGCCTCCACAGCGACGACAGGTGGTGCGCATCATGAAGGGACCCGTGTTCACGGACTCCTGTAGAGGGCAGCAGAGGGCGCATTAAAAGCAAACCTTCATTCAAAAACACACAGCGCACAGAGCTGGGACACTAAACAATTTCTTGTTTTTTACAACTATTTTCAAACATTAGCAACATAACTGCACCGAACAGGGAGCCACCTTTAGCTGCATGTGTTACATTATTATTTGGCAAGTTATGACTATATAGCTGGTCAAACATGATGATTAAGCTTTCATATACATATAATAACAAATCCTGTCCCATAACCCATGTGTGGTGTACCTGATATCGAATAGCTGAATGATCATTACTGAACAGGAATGGACTAGTCATAAGTACATCAATTTGAAAGCGATGATTAGACGCAAAAATGGAAGGCCCCTTAAATGAAAAGTGCTTCCTCACCATGCCGGTGCCATTGCAGTAGTGGCAGTGCTGGACTTTGGTGCCAGGCTCACTTCCTTTGCCGTCACACCGCGGGCAGGCGTCCTCGACGTTGACCGTGATCTCCTTGTTGACACCCTTGGCGGCCTGAGTGAACGTCAGCTCCATCACAAACTGGAGAACAAAAACAGAGAGGGACTTGAAGTTTTCCCAGCAACATGAACCATCACTCACCATACTAACTGACGGTCAGAAATGATGTCCCTGTAGCTCAACTGGCACAGTAGGGTGCTCAACTCCATTCCCGGGAGGCACCCAGAGATTAAAACTATACCTTCCCTATAGTGCCAATCACTTTGGTCAGGTGTGTGCCCAATAAAAAAAAAAGGCAAATTAATCTGCACTGAACTACCAGAAGTGCTGTAATTAGCAATGAGCCATCAATCTTCTGCAACTCTTCCTATAGTTCAGTAGGCAACAGCTGCAGCCTGCAGCCTTTTATCTTATACACATTTAACAATCAATATGTTGACACAGATTTAACTTATAACTGCATGGATATGGTTGTTCTCTCTGTGTTACTAATCATGATATGCACTTGATTTCTGACTGTACTCAAACTTGGGACAACAAAGATCTAGTTTTCCCTGCCTCTGCCGGGGCCTATAGTTCTAGTGACACGTCAGTGGACACAGGACAGACCTCTGGAGGCTGCTCGAATACGGAGCTGAAATCTCCAAATCCCTGGGCTCCACTGAAATCGCCAAAGATCTTGCGGAACAATTGCTCAGGGTCCACGTTGGAACTTCCTCTGTACTGCTGTTCTCTTCTGCTCTGGCTTGGGCCCTCAGCCGACCCGTACGTGTCATACTGCACCCTCTTCAGCTCATCACTCAACACCTGGGGGGAGAAGTTAGAAAGTGCCACATGACATAAAAATGTTTACAGCGCATGTTTGAAAAGGTGCAATCTATATAAAGCTTATTATTATTTGTATTATTATTATTACATAAAAATGTATAGCAGTTGAGCTTGTCGACAAGAAAAGGAAAAAGGCTCAGAATCTGATGATCATTGAGTCCCTGCAACAATTCACCTCCGCACTAGCTGATCTATAGCAAATAAGAACACTTAGTGATTTTAAAAGTCCATTCAGATAATGAACTAAGTAGCTTAATTTGATAAATTAAGAAGCCTGCATTTCATTGTACCTCTTCCGTTTTTCTTACGGTGCGGAGGGATTTGCTATGGCTGCGGTGTGTAATGATTTGGGCTTCAGCCATTTCTACACTGCAGGAAAGTTTACCTCATAGGCCTCTGCTAGTTTAGCAAACTTCTCTTTCGCCTGAGGATCATCTGGGTTGGTGTCTGGGTGGAACTTCTTTGCCATCTGAGGGACAGAAACGCAGTAGTTATAACACAAGTCCAGTAGAAAACTGTAAGTCTGAATACTCCATTCTGTCTAAAACTAGTCTAAATACTTCTTTCACACATTGTGATATAAATTATATACAGATGATTCAAATTACATGTTCATCACCAAAGGTGATAATGTCTGTAACTTTTACTTCCTGTTCATAGTCTGATGGCAAAGAAATAATGAAGCCATCAAAATCATTCATTTGTAACACAACCATAAACCACAGTTATAATGTAAGACTCTAGAGCCTGCAACTTTAAGAAACAAATATGACCTCACCTGGTAATACGCCTTCTTGATTTCCTTCTGCGAAGAATTGCGAGGAACACCCAACACTTGGTAAAAATCCTCCTTGTTCTGGCAGATGGCACTAGTGTGGAAGGACTGGGCACTCAAAACATGCCTGGCCTTTGACCCTACAATCAATGAAAAATAGCTAGGCTAAGTTCCACAACTCAATCAGTTGACAAACTACAAGGGACTGGCATTTTTGGATTACACTCACAAGAATGCAACACTGAAGTTTCATCGTGTACAACATACAACAAAATATACAGTTCTCAAGATGTTGGCACGTTAGAATTTCTAGCAAAATTACAATAGGATTTCAACTGTAAAACGGACATGGCATGCATGACTGTCACAGTATGGCAAATTAATTCACATAAGACTTCTCAAAGCATGGAAAATTCTCTCACATCAGTCCTCATATAAGCCCATATGTCTTTACCAGTTAGGTGTGAAGGCTCCCCTATCTCTACTACCCGTTTCGAGCTTACAAAGGTAGCTATATATTGCTTCGCATAAGTGTTCACCTACATCATCAAATATAGACCTCCCACTGCTTAGTCATCACAAGGCTGGTTGCGTTCGATGAATGAAACAGATCTCCTGTACTTATGGGGCAGACTAGGCAGTTTGTTCAACTATGTTGCCCTTGTCTAGGTTAAAGACTGTTGCATCACCTTAGCAAAATGATGGATTGCTAACGTTAACTGACACCTACTCAGACCACCTAAATTAATGGCACACCAGGCATTTACGCCATTTTTTTCTGCCTAGCGAATAAATAGAAAAAGTTTACTTGATTGCAAATCATACTGAGATCTCAGCACTTCAGCATTAGCTTACTTGCTAGCATAGAAACTATTAGCCAAATTGCTTACATGACAGCCTCCTCAATGTCACGCTGCTTGCCGCTTTCCAACATCTCTCGTGTCCAACAGCTGAATAATAACGCATTCCCTTAGATGACAGGACCTGCCCATCGAAGTAAAAAGTACTGACAATACGAGATACTTTAAAAGGTCCTGGAGTTAAGGCAACTGATATTAACCGTGCCGCACGATTAGCTGTGGACGCCGCCATCTTTACGGCTTGAGCACCGGGGAAGTGTACTGCGCATGTCAAAGACGCCAGCTGGATCTGGTTGAGGGCAACTATGTGTTAGGTTACTATACTCTGGGTCTCAGAAAGAAAGAGAACAATATCACCGTATAAAAGTGTTACATACATTAACATTAGGTATCAGAAGTAAGTCACACTATCAAATATTGTCAGTTCTACCATAAAATTATTTTATCGTTTAACCATATGACAACTTCATGACCATTAAGCCAGGTAAAAAAACTACCTTAATACCAAAGTATCATAGTTTAATTGTTTATAATCAGTATCCGCATAACCCCCCTTCATGGTTCCTTTTGTATTACCTGTAGATTTGATTTATAATTGTATGTTATGTTTATGTTGAATTGAAATTGGTATACAATTAGTATGAAAGACACCTGAGTTTTCATTTTGTAAATGTTTATTATTCATGTTCAATGTGAACATGAATGCATGCACTGACATTTATTTCCATTTAAAGAAATGAAGACAAAAGTTACAGGCACTGCATCAATATATTACCAGGTAACAGTATATAGTAGTACAAACATGTGTATTATTTATAAAGAATGATTAACTTATGTGCATTTTGACCAGTCACATACTCTAGTCTACCTCCTCAATGGTGGGCCCCTGTGAACTGGCACCTGCGCCGCTGCATGCCTGGGCACCACAGCCTCCTGCTGGCATTCCTCCGGGCATTCCTCCTTGGTACAGTTTGGAGATGATGGGGTTGCACATCTTCTCCAGGTCCTTCAGCTGGTGCTCATACTCGTCTTTGTCGGCCAGCTGGTTGTTCTCCAGCCAGGAGATGGCCTGGTTGCACTTCTCCACAACTGTCTTCTTGTCGTCCTCACTGATTTTGCCTTTCATGTTCTCATCCTCAACACTGCTCTTCATGTTGAATGCGTAGGACTCCAAGGAGTTCTTGGCAGCAATCTTCTCTCTCTGAGTGTCATCTTCTGCTTTGTACTTCTCTGCATCCTGTACCATTTTCTCAATATCCTCCTTGCTCAACCTGCCTTTGTCATTTGTGATGGTTATTTTGTTCTCTTTGCCAGTGCTTTTGTCTGCAGCTGACACATTGAGGATTCCATTGGCATCAATGTCAAAGGTCACCTCAATCTGAGGGACACTGCGTGGGGCCGGTGGAATCCCTGTCAGCTCAAACTTGCCCAACAGGTTGTTGTCCTTGGTCATGGCTCTTTCTCCCTCATACACCTGGATCAGGACCCCGGGCTGGTTGTCTGAGTAGGTGGTGAAGGTCTGGGTCTGTTTGGTGGGGATGGTGGTGTTGCGCTTGATGAGGGCAGTCATGACACCTCCAGCCGTCTCAATGCCCAGAGACAGGGGGGCCACATCCAGCAGCAGTAGGTCCTGGACGTTCTCAGACTTGTCACCCATGAGAATGGCAGCCTGAACTGCAGCACCATAGGCCACTGCCTCGTCAGGGTTGATGCCCTTGTTCAGGTCCCTTCCATTGAAGAAATCCTGCAGCTGCTTCTGGATTTTGGGGATTCTGGTGGAACCTCCCACCAAGACAATGTCATGGATCTGTGCCTTGTCAAACTTGGCATCTCTCAGGGCTTTCTCCACAGGCTCAAGGGTTCCCCTGAAGAGGTCGGAGTTCATCTCCTCAAAGCGAGCTCTGGTGATGGAGGTGTAGAAATCAATGCCCTCATAAAGAGAGTCGATTTCAATGCTGGCCTGGGAGCTGGAGGACAGTGTCCTCTTGGCCCTCTCACATGCTGAGCGCAGCCTCCTCAGTGCCCTCTTGTTCTGGCTAATGTCTTTCTTAAATTTCCTCTTGAACTCCTCCACAAAGTGATTCACCATGCGATTATCAAAGTCTTCCCCACCCAGGTGAGTGTCTCCAGCAGTGGCTTTGACCTCAAAGATGCCATCTTCAATGGTTAGGATAGAAACATCAAAAGTACCACCACCTAGGTCAAAGATGAGGACATTACGCTCACCGGTCGTGCCTTTGTCCAGTCCATAAGCAATGGCTGCTGCCGTGGGCTCGTTGATGATCCTCAGCACATTCAGTCCAGCGATCACGCCAGCGTCCTTGGTGGCCTGGCGCTGGGAGTCATTGAAGTAGGCAGGAACGGTGATGACTGCATTGGTTACTTTCTGTCCCATGTAGGCCTCAGCAATCTCCTTCATCTTGACCAGGACCATGGAGGAGATTTCTTCTGGGTTAAATGTTTTGTTCTCACCTTTGTACTCCACTTGAACTTTGGGCTTTCCCCCATCACTGATGACTGTGAAGGGCCAGTGCTTCATGTCAGACTGAACAACGGAATCATCAAACTTTCGTCCAATGAGACGCTTGGCATCAAAGACGGTGTTGTTGGGGTTCATGGCCACCTGATTTTTTGCAGCATCACCAATCAGCCTCTCTGTGTCTGTGAAGGCCACATAACTCGGGGTGGTTCTGTTGCCCTGGTCGTTGGCAATGATCTCCACTTTTCCATGCTGGAACACCCCAACGCAGGAGTAGGTGGTACCCAGGTCAATACCAATGGAAATACCTTTTGCTGATGACATCCTGATTTCTGAACAAACACAAACACAAAATCAGAGTTTGTATTGATATTACTGATATACTATCAACAGTATTTGTCCCCCTGCCTAGAAATTGTCCAGATATATTAATTAAAAGACAATACACTGGTCATAAACTTTTGCTTTTGCCCTCCATAAATGGGTTTTCTGTATTACGGCATCAGTAGTTTATAAGCCTACATACAATTCAAGTTATTTTATGTTGGCTAATAACCTACTAATACTGGAGTTAATGTTCAATGTTGTTGTAGCCCATATAGCATTTGTTTACATTTCTTAATTAGACAAGTAAGATTTTATACACAAATCACTGCTATAAATAGACCAACACTACAAAACCATCCACTCGTATGCCTGCAGTAAAAATATTTCAAGTAGTATAATCTTTACTCACAGGTATTGATTTGATCTTGTCTGGTGTCTTGATGGCAAATTTGCTTGTAATTATTTCTCCTCTCCTTCTTCAGCTCTGAAGTAACCGCTGCCTTCTTGATCACTTTCGACTCTGACTAAACTCTTCCCAGCAGTTCCTCTATATACCTCAGCGCAGCGCACTCCAGCAGTTTCTGGAACGCTCAGCCAACTCCAGCCAATACAATCTTGGCTCAGTCTGCACTGACCAATAAGATTACAGTATGTAGTACCGATAGGAAAACCCACACCTACACCAGCTGAGACTTCCAGAAGTTGTTAGAACATTCTTTAACACATTCTCGAATTCGTTCAAGTGACACAACATGCGTCAAATAGATCGTGTTGAAATTAAACAGATAAGAAGTCCAGGCTAAACGTTTTAAAGAGTAGAAACGGACCATTTAATAAATCGCATTACGTCCTTGTAATTATTTACGTATAGGCTAAGTGTAGGGTAGACCTAGTATTGGTAGAGTTTTTGCTTTTAACTTTACCACAAACTAAAAAAACTACGAGGACAACTGAAAACATGTGATTTTTCATATATTACTATTGTTTGCTTACTAAGTGAGGATCCTTCAGAATAAGATGTCGCTCAGGATCTTAGTGTAGTATGTCTTCACTGGACCCTTTCCGTTTTTTTGTGTATGCTATAAGGTGGGAAGATATATGTCAAGTTTTTGAGGACAACGGAAAATAGGAAGGGCTATCTTTTATTGTTTCTATCTGCTCTTATTTAGGCCAAGTGGGCTACATCTATCTTTCTTGTGTTGCGGCCAGATTTTGTTTTGTTCTTTTCATTCTCAGACTTGGTAAGTGTCGATTGTAGACTCCATGTCACCATGTCTTTAGGCTCATACAGTTGTCAGTCATTCATTATGTTTAGATCTTCTGTAAAATTCTCCGATACGAACGATAGAACGATACTTCCTCTCCATATAGACCACATGAAGGAAGAGGGAAGAAGGACGAGTTTTTAATTATTATTATTATTATTATTATTATTTATTGCAGAAAAAGAAACATAAACACTATCATGATGTTAGCTTCAGACAAACATTTGCACGGTATTTCAGATTATCAGCTTAATGCCAATTTATAGTGATAGTGTAGTGTTTGTACAGGTTTTTAATGCATTTATAAATATATTGCCAAAATGCAACAGTTAAAGGCGTTAGATTACTTTGATCAGTTTCAGCACTCCTGACTGTGTTTGCAAGGCAAGTCTGTTGGCTGTTAGCCAGTTAGCATGCTAGTTTTAGAAGAAAAAAACTGCCCTGTCTCGTAAGGGCATAGTCTACTGGACGCTTCCCATATTGTGCCCACACTCTGCGCCTATTCCTGTTCCCATGTTGAAGATGCTACGGAGAGCCCATCATGGGCAAAACCCCACTGAACCCATATAGAAGCTCCGTAAGTTAGCTCTCATGAAGGGCCCATGTCTTATAGTCGACCCACAGAAGCGAACATGGGCAATCCCACAGCACAGACATATGCTAATAGTCAACCTATACTGGGCCACATTGACTAATGATCCTGAGGGCCCATCATGGCCCATCCCACAATGGACCTGTGTGGGATTTCCATGGATGAGCCCTTGTGGACGATTCCACAGAGACCCCACTGGGGCTCCGTATAGAATTTGTATGACTCTGCCCACAGAAAATCTGAACTGGGCCCACATATACATGCTTGCTCTCTTAGTTCCATAACTTGTTGACATTTTGGCTCATATTTCTTAATGTGAACTGTTGTGCGCCTGTTCTTTTAAAGAAGGATACTGAGAGGATATGTTTCTGATTCTGGAAATAGATTATTTTGCCATATTGCATGAAAATAGTAGAGCAACAACAAGACAATGAGTTATTTTCAGTCATTTTATTTTCCAGTAATATCAATATGACAGTGGTGATGCTCACAAGACATATACATATTCATCTGTCACATTGTGTTCTGTGATCAAGACGTCATGTGGTGGTACCAGACTGGGACAGCATCAGTTTGGGTTTGGTTCTGTTTGGAAGAGGAGAGAATTGTCAGAATTGAATTGCAGTACTCATCATTTCAGAAATCTCAAAGTTATATGATGTTTCACCATATCATACAGGAGGTCATACTCACAGCATCCATAGAGTTTGTTGATCCTCAGGATGTCAGTGGTGGACATTCCCTGTCTCTGTCCAATTTGAACATTTGAGTTTGGAATGGGAGTGATTGTCTCCTTTCCATTCTGGACTGTGAAAGCAGTTCTACAGAAGGAGATGTGGACAGTGATTTGTAAAAGTTTTATAAAACATATTTTTTATGTAGTAATGCGAACAGGTAAAACAGCTCTTGGTGAATACGTTTTATTCAGTGGTTCCCATTTTCTTACCTCCCATAATGCATCACAGAAGAGTAGTCATATGGAGTGTTCAGGTTGTTGGTCTTTTGTTTCTGGAAGTTGTAAACCATTTCTGCCAAAACAAGGAGAAGGGTCTCAAGGTCTTCATTCATTTCAGTCGGTCTGAGTAAGAATTGAAGGTGGGGAATGCAGCTTACTTGGGTTGATGTAATTCCAGTTGATTTTCACATACTGGTCTCTGTCACTCCTGGTTTGCTCATGGTAGAAGCCCAGAGCATGGTTGAGTTCATGCTGGATGATGCCGTGGTAAACACAACCGCTCTTTTGGAGGGAGACCACCTGTTTGCCTCCTGTCCTCCCAAGGCTGGAGAAGCACCTGAGAAAGATGGGCGGAACAATGACAGCAACAGTTACAACAGGGTGTCATTAACTTATATTAGTGTATGTATTAATTACTGTAAGTTTGCTTTCATTTGTTCACAGAATTATGATTTACAACCAGGATGTGTTTAATGACGTTATGTTACTTATTACCAGTCAGTCACACACTAATCAGCATTAATGAATATTAGTAGTAATTCTGCAGGTAATGCCAAACTGGTATTCATTTAGTAGTGGTCTTCACTGGTGTCATTACATTGGATCTTTACATAAAAGTGTTACCAGCAAGATAATTAGTGTGGGATTTACATTTAAGGGAGAAAAGCTATGCTCCAGGAAGCAGGTGTATGTGGACGTAGACATTTTCAACACTCTACAGTCGACAAACTCACCCATCTCTGTTCTCAATGCTGATGTAGTCACTCTGAGTCGAGCGAGCAACAAACTGAATACAGGTTCTACCGTTGAAGGTTGCCATGGCATTTTGAATTTTCCTCTGATCAGCGGATGCTGAAAAGCACAACAAACATTAAGCACCAATGGGGGTGCTTTGAAATATATATATTGCATATTAAAAAAATACAACAAATACTTACAAAACTGAGAGTTGACTGTGTAGGGGACCTCAACTTTCCCATTAGAAGACTTCTTCCATAAGCAGTTGTTGTTCCAGCAAGCCAGAGCATTCCTGGTTCTTGGCACAACAAGATCTCCTTCCATTAGAAACTCACTGGAAGCTGAAAGATGAAATGTCATTTTTAAAGTTATTCTAGTGACACTGTAAGTGTATGCAAACGATCATTTAAATGAAGCAGTTAAATAGTTTAAATAATGAGAAACAGACCATTATTGGTTGCCAGAATCTGTGTAGTTATGTCCACACTGTCAGGCTCCTCAAAGAAAATCTCATTTTCATCTCCGTCCTCCTAGAGACAGATAAAATCCAAAAGGTGAAGATGAAACGGTACAAACAAACAATTACTATTTAAAGATAGAGTTCTGAATATCTCAGGCATTCTTACCATGACAGGCAGAGCCTTGGACAGGCCAAGCAGCAGCACAAGAAGGGAGATGGAGGCTCTGAGGTCCATGTTGCTTCAGTGTGTGGAGATGCTGTAGACGGCTCCTTCACTGGGGCTCGGTGTGTGAGACCCATCTCACCTGATCTTTTATACAGCCCTCCACAGGTGTGTCTGCAGGGGGATTTAGGCCTGCTGTGAGGGTCAGGTGTCTAATGGAAGCTCTTATGGGAGGACACCACCACCTTTCCCAGAAATTCAACGACTGAACAAAGACATGATGGTGAGTTTATTTGTTTTGATCACCTCGAAGATGGCGTTAGCCTCTGACAGTAGTGACATCTTGAAACATGGCCTTAACTGAGAGGTGTTGTTTGAAGACATGCAAGGGCAGCTTATAAAGAATAACTAGATATTATTACCAGAAAATATCTGCAGAGAAATTCTTACATCTTTTAAAATTTTGAAATACTCACAAAGATGTCCTCAGAAATCCAACCACTGCACTAAGGCATAATATTCTGTTTATTTGTCTTCATCATCTCTTAAAATCTCTACATTTTTAGAGAAGTGTCAAAGTAAGGTGTGCCTTGGTAGTCAAAGACACACAAAGCCATGCTGCATTCATTTAAGAGATTATTACTGCAGACTAACTGTACTCAGGAAATGGAACCGTACCAATCAACAAGATTAGACTTAACCATCTCTTCTGATTAAATGATTTCAGACCCTTAAATGAGTGCAATGTCTTATATTAATAAGATGTAGTATGCAGACTAAGGTAAGCACACACGGCATGAGACAGAATTATATTACTCTCCCAATAACGGTCTTTTCAAACGATTTCTGAGAATTGTGGAACTTTTTCCAAGGTTCTGGAAAAGTGGGAAATCAAATCTTCAATGTAACTTTCTTTCAACTATCAGTCATGCCCTGGCATTTGGAATAAACTTGTTAATGTACGATTGCTTACAATTAGAGTGCACTATCTGTAGGTCTTCTAACCTATTCAGTGGCATTGTTGACTAAATTCATATCATACAAATGTGTTACAGTATGCGAAAAAGTATAAAAAAAATATTTGATTTTATATATTATTTTCATATTCGTATATCATCTTTTCTGTGTAATGTATTTTAAGTACCAATGAGAAAAGGTCAATGATACATATTATTATTGTGAAAGTGGAAGACTTGAATTCATTGTCCCATGTGAGCTAGACAGTGAATATTGTGTACTCTGATTTCTGTAATTCTGATGAAATCCTGTGTTTTGTGGAGCACTACTGTGTTTTAGCCCACTGCACCACCATAGAACGATACTTCCTCTCCATATAGACCACATGAAGGAAGAGGGAAGAAGGACGAGTTTTTTATTATTATTATTATTATTATTATTATTTATTGCAGAAAAAGAAACATAAACACTATCATGATGTTAGCTTCAGACAAACATTTGCACGGTATTTCAGATTATCAGTTTAATGCCAATTTATAGTGATAGTGTAGTGTTTGTACAGGTTTTTAATGCATTTATAAATATATTGCCAAAATGCAACAGTTAAAGGCGTTAGATTACTTTGATCAGTTTCAGCACTCCTGACTGTGTTTGCAAGGCAAGTCTGTTGGCTGTTAGCCAGTTAGCATGCTAGTTTTAGAAGAAAAAAACTGCCCTGTCTCGTAAGGGCATAGTCTACTGGACGCTTCCCATATTGTGCCCACACTCTGCGCCTATTCCTGTTCCCATGTTGAAGATGCTACGGAGAGCCCATCATGGGCAAAACCCCACTGAACCCATATAGAAGCTCCGTAAGTTAGCTCTCATGAAGGGCCCATGTCTTATAGTCGACCCACAGAAGCGAACATGGGCAATCCCACAGCACAGACATATGCTAATAGTCAACCTATACTGGGCCACATTGACTAATGATCCTGAGGGCCCATCATGGCCCATCCCACAATGGACCTGTGTGGGATTTCCATGGATGAGCCCTTGTGGACGATTCCACAGAGACCCCACTGGGGCTCCGTATAGAATTTGTATGACTCTGCCCACAGAAAATCTGAACTGGGCCCACATATACATGCTTGCTCTCTTAGTTCCATAACTTGTTGACATTTTGGCTCATATTTCTTAATGTGAACTGTTGTGCGGCTGTTCTTTTAAAGAAGGAAGGATACTGAGAGGATATGTTTCTGATTCTGGAAATAGATTATTTTGCCATATTGCATGAAAATAGTAGAGCAACAACAAGACAATGAGTTATTTTCAGTCATTTTATTTTCCAGTAATATCAATATGACAGTGGTGATGCTCACAAGACATATACATATTCATCTGTCACATTGTGTTCTGTGATCAAGACGTCATGTGGTGGTACCAGACTGGGACAGCATCAGTTTGGGTTTGGTTCTGTTTGGAAGAGGAGAGAATTGTCAGAATTGGATTGCAGTACTCATCATTTCAGAAATCTCAAAGTTATATGATGTTTCACCATATCATACAGGAGGTCATACTCACAGCATCCATAGAGTTTGTTGATCCTCAGGATGTCAGTGGTGGACATTCCCTGTCTCTGTCCAATTTGAACATTTGAGTTTGGAATTGGAGTGATTGTCTCCTTTCCATTCTGGACTGTGAAAGCAGTTCTACAGAAGGAGATGTGGACAGTGATTTGTAAAAGTTTTATAAAACATATTTTTTATGTAGTAATGCGAACAGGTAAAACAGCTCTTGGTGAATACGTTTTATTCAGTGGTTCCCATTTTCTTACCTCCCATAATGCATCACAGAAGAGTAGTCATATGGAGTGTTCAGGTTGTTGGTCTTTTGTTTCTGGAAGTTGTAAACCATTTCTGCCAAAACAAGGAGAAGGGTCTCAAGGTCTTCATTCATTTCAGTCGGTCTGAGTAAGAATTGAAGGTGGGGAATGCAGCTTACCTGGGTTGATGTAATTCCAGTTGATTTTCACATACTGGTCTCTGTCACTCCTGGTTTGCTCATGGTAGAAGCCCAGAGCATGGTTGAGTTCATGCTGGATGATGCCGTGGTAAACACAACCGCTCTTTTGGAGGGAGACCACCTGTTTGCCTCCTGTCCTCCCAAGGCTGGAGAAGCACCTGAGAAAGATGGGCGGAACAATGACAGCAACAGTTACAACAGGGTGTCATTAACTTATATTAGTGTATGTATTAATTACTGTAAGTTTGCTTTCATTTGTTCACAGAATTAGGATTTACAACCAGGATGTGTTTAATGACGTTATGTTACTAATTACCAGTCAGTCACACACTAATCAGCATTAATGAATATTAGTAGTAATTCTGCAGGTAATGCCAAACTGGTATTCATTTAGTAGTGGTCTTCACTGGTGTCATTACATTGGATCTTTACATAAAAGTGTTACCAGCAAGATAATTAGTGTGGGATTTACATTTAAGGGAGAAAAGCTATGCTCCAGGAAGCAGGTGTATGTGGACGTAGACATTTTCAACACTCTACAGTCGACAAACTCACCCATCTCTGTTCTCAATGCTGATGTAGTCACTCTGAGTCGAGCGAGCAACAAACTGAATACAGGTTCTACCGTTGAAGGTTGCCATGGCATTTTGAATTTTACTCTGATCAGCGGATGCTGAAAAGCACAACAAACATTAAGCACCAATGGGGGTGCTTTGAAATATATATATTGCATATTAAAAAAATACAACAAATACTTACAAAACTGAGAGTTGACTGTGTAGGGGACCTCAACTTTCCCATTAGAAGACTTCTTCCATAAGCAGTTGTTGTTCCAGCAAGCCAGAGCATTCCTGGTTCTTGGCACAACAAGATCTCCTTCCATTAGAAACTCACTGGAAGCTGAAAGATGAAATGTCATTTTTAAAGTTATTCTAGTGACACTGTAAGTGTATGCAAACGATCATTTAAATGAAGCAGTTAAATAGTTTAAATAATGAGAAACAGACCATTATTGGTTGCCAGAATCTGTGTAGTTATGTCCACACTGTCAGGCTCCTCAAAGAAAATCTCATTTTCATCTCCGTCCTCCTAGAGACAGATAAAATCCAAAAGGTGAAGATGAAACGGTACAAACAAACAATTACTATTTAAAGATAGAGTTCTGAATATCTCAGGCATTCTTACCATGACAGGCAGAGCCTTGGACAGGCCAAGCAGCAGCACAAGAAGGGAGATGGAGGCTCTGAGGTCCATGTTGCTTCAGTGTGTGGAGATGCTGTAGACGGCTCCTTCACTGGGGCTCGGTGTGTGAGACCCATCTCACCTGATCTTTTATACAGCCCTCCACAGGTGTGTCTGCAGGGGGATTTAGGCCTGCTGTGAGGGTCAGGTGTCTAATGGAAGCTCTTATGGGAGGACACCACCACCTTTCCCAGAAATTCAACGACTGAACAAAGACATGATGGTGAGTTTATTTGTTTTGATCACCTCGAAGATGGCGTTAGCCTCTGACAGTAGTGACATCTTGAAACATGGCCTTAACTGAGAGGTGTTGTTTGAAGACATGCAAGGGCAGCTTATAAAGAATAACTAGATATTATTACCAGAAAATATCTGCAGAGAAATTCTTACATCTTTTAAAATTTTGAAATACTCACAAAGATGTCCTCAGAAATCCAACCACTGCACTAAGGCATAATATTCTGTTTATTTGTCTTCATCATCTCTTAAAATCTCTACATTTTTAGAGAAGTGTCAAAGTAAGGTGTGCCTTGGTAGTCAAAGACACACAAAGCCATGCTGCATTCATTTAAGAGATTATTACTGCAGACTAACTGTACTCAGGAAATGGAACCGTACCAATCAACAAGATTAGACTTAACCATCTCTTCTGATTAAATGATTTCAGACCCTTAAATGAGTGCAATGTCTTATATTAATAAGATGTAGTATGCAGACTAAGGTAAGCACACACGGCATGAGACAGAATTATATTACTCTCCCAATAACGGTCTTTTCAAACGATTTCTGAGAATTGTGGAACTTTTTCCAAGGTTCTGGAAAAGTGGGAAATCAAATCTTCAATGTAACTTTCTTTCAACTATCAGTCATGCCCTGGCATTTGGAATAAACTTGTTAATGTACGATTGCTTACAATTAGAGTGCACTATCTGTAGGTCTTCTAACCTATTCAGTGGCATTGTTGACTAAATTCATATCATACAAATGTGTTACAGTATGCGAAAAAGTATAAAAAAAATATTTGATTTTATATATTATTTTCATATTCGTATATCATCTTTTCTGTGTAATGTATTTTAAGTACCAATGAGAAAAGGTCAATGATACATATTATTATTGTGAAAGTGGAAGACTTGAATTCATTGTCCCATGTGAGCTAGACAGTGAATATTGTGTACTCTGATTTCTGTAATTCTGATGAAATCCTGTGTTTTGTGGAGCACTACTGTGTTTTAGCCCACTGCACCACCATAGAACCATACTTCCTCTCCATATAGACCACATGAAGGAAGAGGGAAGAAGGACGAGTTTTTTATTATTATTATTATTATTATTATTATTTATTGCAGAAAAAGAAACATAAACACTATCATGATGTTAGCTTCAGACAAACATTTGCACGGTATTTCAGATTATCAGTTTAATGCCAATTTATAGTGATAGTGTAGTGTTTGTACAGGTTTTTAATGCATTTATAAATATATTGCCAAAATGCAACAGTTAAAGGCGTTAGATTACTTTGATCAGTTTCAGCACTCCTGACTGTGTTTGCAAGGCAAGTCTGTTGGCTGTTAGCCAGTTAGCATGCTAGTTTTAGAAGAAAAAAACTGCCCTGTCTCGTAAGGGCATAGTCTACTGGACGCTTCCCATATTGTGCCCACACTCTGCGCCTATTCCTGTTCCCATGTTGAAGATGCTACGGAGAGCCCATCATGGGCAAAACCCCACTGAACCCATATAGAAGCTCCGTAAGTTAGCTCTCATGAAGGGCCCATGTCTTATAGTCGACCCACAGAAGCGAACATGGGCAATCCCACAGCACAGACATATGCTAATAGTCAACCTATACTGGGCCACATTGACTAATGATCCTGAGGGCCCATCATGGCCCATCCCACAATGGACCTGTGTGGGATTTCCATGGATGAGCCCTTGTGGACGATTCCACAGAGACCCCACTGGGGCTCCGTATAGAATTTGTATGACTCTGCCCACAGAAAATCTGAACTGGGCCCACATATACATGCTTGCTCTCTTAGTTCCATAACTTGTTGACATTTTGGCTCATATTTCTTAATGTGAACTGTTGTGCGGCTGTTCTTTTAAAGAAGGAAGGATACTGAGAGGATATGTTTCTGATTCTGGAAATAGATTATTTTGCCATATTGCATGAAAATAGTAGAGCAACAACAAGACAATGAGTTATTTTCAGTCATTTTATTTTCCAGTAATATCAATATGACAGTGGTGATGCTCACAAGACATATACATATTCATCTGTCACATTGTGTTCTGTGACCAAGACGTCATGTGGTGGTACCAGACTGGGACAGCATCAGTTTGGGTTTGGTTCTGTTTGGAAGAGGAGAGAATTGTCAGAATTGGATTGCAGTACTCATCATTTCAGAAATCTCAAAGTTATATGATGTTTCACCATATCATACAGGAGGTCATACTCACAGCATCCATAGAGTTTGTTGATCCTCAGGATGTCAGTGGTGGACATTCCCTGTCTCTGTCCAATTTGAACATTTGAGTTTGGAATTGGAGTGATTGTCTCCTTTCCATTCTGGACTGTGAACGCAGTTCTACAGAAGGAGATGTGGACAGTGATTTGTAAAAGTTTTATAAAACATATTTTTTATGTAGTAATGCGAACAGGTAAAACAGCTCTTGGTGAATACGTTTTATTCAGTGGTTCCCATTTTCTTACCTCCCATAATGCATCACAGAAGAGTAGTCATATGGAGTGTTCAGGTTGTTGGTCTTTTGTTTCTGGAAGTTGTAAACCATTTCTGCCAAAACAAGGAGAAGGGTCTCAAGGTCTTCATTCATTTCAGTCGGTCTGAGTAAGAATTGAAGGTGGGGAATGCAGCTTACTTGGGTTGATGTAATTCCAGTTGATTTTCACATACTGGTCTCTGTCACTCCTGGTTTGCTCATGGTAGAAGCCCAGAGCATGGTTGAGTTCATGCTGGATGATGCCGTGGTAAACACAACCGCTCTTTTGGAGGGAGACCACCTGTTTGCCTCCTGTCCTCCCAAGGCTGGAGAAGCACCTGAGAAAGATGGGCGGAACAATGACAGCAACAGTTACAACAGGGTGTCATTAACTTATATTAGTGTATGTATTAATTACTGTAAGTTTGCTTTCATTTGTTCACAGAATTAGGATTTACAACCAGGATGTGTTTAATGACGTTATGTTACTAATTACCAGTCAGTCACACACTAATCAGCATTAATGAATATTAGTAGTAATTCTGCAGGTAATGCCAAACTGGTATTCATTTAGTAGTGGTCTTCACTGGTGTCATTACATTGGATCTTTACATAAAAGTGTTACCAGCAAGATAATTAGTGTGGGATTTACATTTAAGGGAGAAAAGCTATGCTCCAGGAAGCAGGTGTATGTGGACGTAGACATTTTCAACACTCTACAGTCGACAAACTCACCCATCTCTGTTCTCAATGCTGATGTAGTCACTCTGAGTCGAGCGAGCAACAAACTGAATACAGGTTCTACCGTTGAAGGTTGCCATGGCATTTTGAATTTTCCTCTGATCAGCGGATGCTGAAAAGCACAACAAACATTAAGCACCAATGGGGGTGCTTTGAAATATATATATTGCATATTAAAAAAATACAACAAATACTTACAAAACTGAGAGTTGACTGTGTAGGGGACCTCAACTTTCCCATTAGAAGACTTCTTCCATAAGCAGTTGTTGTTCCAGCAAGCCAGAGCATTCCTGGTTCTTGGCACAACAAGATCTCCTTCCATTAGAAACTCACTGGAAGCTGAAAGATGAAATGTCATTTTTAAAGTTATTCTAGTGACACTGTAAGTGTATGCAAACGATAATTTAAATGAAGCAGTTAAATAGTTTAAATAATGAGAAACAGACCATTATTGGTTGCCAGAATCTGTGTAGTTATGTCCACACTGTCAGGCTCCTCAAAGAAAATCTCATTTTCATCTCCGTCCTCCTAGAGACAGATAAAATCCAAAAGGTGAAGATGAAACGGTACAAACAAACAATTACTATTTAAAGATAGAGTTCTGAATATCTCAGGCATTCTTACCATGACAGGCAGAGCCTTGGACAGGCCAAGCAGCAGCACAAGAAGGGAGATGGAGGCTCTGAGGTCCATGTTGCTTCAGTGTGTGGAGATGCTGTAGACGGCTCCTTCACTGGGGCTCGGTGTGTGAGACCCATCTCACCTGATCTTTTATACAGCCCTCCACAGGTGTGTCTGCAGGGGGATTTAGGCCTGCTGTGAGGGTCAGGTGTCTAATGGAAGCTCTTATGGGAGGACACCACCACCTTTCCCAGAAATTCAACGACTGAACAAAGACATGATGGTGAGTTTATTTGTTTTGATCACCTCGAAGATGGCGTTAGCCTCTGACAGTAGTGACATCTTGAAACATGGCCTTAACTGAGAGGTGTTGTTTGAAGACATGCAAGGGCAGCTTATAAAGAATAACTAGATATTATTACCAGAAAATATCTGCAGAGAAATTCTTACATCTTTTAAAATTTTGAAATACTCACAAAGATGTCCTCAGAAATCCAACCACTGCACTAAGGCATAATATTCTGTTTATTTGTCTTCATCATCTCTTAAAATCTCTACATTTTTAGAGAAGTGTCAAAGTAAGGTGTGCCTTGGTAGTCAAAGACACACAAAGCCATGCTGCATTCATTTAAGAGATTATTACTGCAGACTAACTGTACTCAGGAAATGGAACCGTACCAATCAACAAGATTAGACTTAACCATCTCTTCTGATTAAATGATTTCAGACCCTTAAATGAGTGCAATGTCTTATATTAATAAGATGTAGAATAGATAGAATAGATAGAAAAGCCTTTATTGTCATTGTATTTATACAACGAAATTTTGAGTGCTTCTCCTGTTGGTGTGACGAGGGACAACATATAACACAACAACAACATATAACATAACAATACTACAACTATCCAAAAACAGTAGGAACAGCCCCCCAAAAAATATATATATACATTAAGAGTAGAACAAAGTGCGGTGGCATAGACCAAAGTTAATCAATTAATACAGCTTTGTTTATGCACATGTGTAAGGTGACCGAGATGGTATGTGACTTGTAGTCAATAAAGTGCTTAGTGTTTAGTGCATGTCGGTGTTTAGAGTTCTGATGGCTGTCGGGAAAAAACTGTTCTTAAGACGCGTGGTCCTTGCTCTAAAGGATCTGTACCGTCTGCCTGAGGGCAGGAGAGTAAACAGGTGGTGGCCTGGGTGAGAGGAGTCTTTTAAGATGTTATTGGCCCTGCTAAGGTAGCGGGAGCGGGCAATGGATTCCAGGGAGGGCAGTGAGCAGCCAGTGATTTTTTGTGCTGTGTTGATGACCCTTTGGAGGGCTCTCTTGTCTGCTGCGGTGCAACCGGAGTACCACGCCGAGATGCAGTAGGTTAGTACACTTTCGATAGTGGTGCGGTAGAAGGCCACCATCAGTTTACACTCCAGGTTGTAGTATGCAGACTAAGGTAAGCACACACGGCATGAGACAGAATTATATTACTCTCCCAATAACGGTCTTTTCAAACGATTTCTGACAATTGTGGAACTTTTTCCAAGGTTCTGGAAAAGTGGGAAATCAAATCTTCAATGTAACTTTCTTTCAACTATCAGTCATGCCCTGGCATTTGGAATAAACTTGTTAATGTACGATTGCTTACAATTAGAGTGCACTATCTGTAGGTCTTCTAACCTATTCAGTGGCATTGTTGACTAAATTCATATCATACAAATGTGTTACAGTATGCGAAAAAGTATAAAAAAAATATTTGATTTTATATATTATTTTAATATTCGTATATCATCTTTTTTGTGTAATGTATTTTAGGTACCAATGAGAAAAGGTCAATGATACATATTATTATTGTGAAAGTGGAAGACTTGAATTCATTGTCCTATGTGAGCTAGACAGTGAATATTGTGTACTCTGATTTCTCCCCAGGGCTGGCAGGCGGCGGTGACGGGGAGAGGCTCAAGAGTGGAGCTGCAGCTGCAAGGCGGCTGTTCTCACTCACAGAGCCCACGGCTGGAGGCGCACTCGGTCCTACAGGGGAGTTAGCACCGGATGGAGCCGGTGCAGCCCCCTCGGCGTCCTTGCGCTTCCAGAGCGCAAGGCGCCTGGTAGCCTTAGCTAGCGGGAGGCTAGCACAGATGTCACAGACAGGGTCATCGCCCGAGATCGCGACCACTGCATGGTCCCTGACGGTCGCGGTCACCCTTGACACGGGTGTGCCCGCAGTTGGGGTAGTGTCTGGACATCTTTTTTAATCTGAAAGTAGAGAGAGTATTAAAACACAAGCACACTATCAGCAACGAACACGTTGTTAGCAAGCTAGTAGGCTAGTCAGAAACTTAGCCAGCTAGGCAGCCAGGATAGCAGCTACTACTTCCAAAATTAAGTTGAGCCAACGAATTTTGCAGCGCCCTGAGCTAGTGAGGGTTAAAGAACCCGGATAACTCACCAACCCGTAGAGAGCAAAAGCACACAAAACTCTTTGACTTTTGGTAGCGTGAATGGATAAATGCTTCGATTTAGGCAGGGCCGGATTAACAATTTTCTGTGCCCTGGGCAACAAGGCTCAAGCCCCCCCCCCCGGCCAAACAATCGCCAAGTCGCTATCATCAAGATCATATAGCCTACACTTCTATACTATCAGGCTTCTGCATGGCTCAGTGGAGATGTATGTGTGTACAATAGCCTCAGCATAAAGTGCATGCATTTAAAAGACAAAACAGATACACAACTGTGCATAACTTTTTACAATGAATCTTTCACAGAACTTAGTGGCTTGATGAGTACTTATTAAATGTTTCAATATGTAGCCAATTAATTATCTGTTGACTGCAACAGTGAAATAAAGCAGACAGCTAGGGAAGCCTTAACTTAAAACCAGAGAACATTTTAAAAATGCAAAAATGTGAAATTATCACTAGCGATGAAGCAGGCAATTAGTGTGTATTGAGTAAAAGTAAACCATTGGCTACACTGTTGCTAGCATCACTAACGTTAACGTTAGCTGTTTCCACAGCCACCACAGGTGAAGGAGGGATTTCAGCGTTTCCATCGCCTTTTCTCAGAGGGCATTGATTTGGAGTAAAAAGAATTGTCTATTTTTGGTACATGTTTCAATCATGACTAGTGTCATGTACCATACTGTTATGTCGCAGTGAACTGCGACAAGGAACTAGTAGCAAAGTTGTAAAAACACTAAAATTGTATTAAGAATGGCCTTGAATAGCTGATACACTGGTTATGTACCTCATTTGGGTTATAAAAGAATGAAACCTGGGAAGGAGTTGGGTAGTTTCCCAGCCATTTAAAACTCAGAATAGCAGGTGTAAAACAGTTATTGAACCATTTCAGATAAACTCATACTCTCATAACACTCTACTCCATCTGACGAGACCCACTCTCAGCTACAAGTTCATTGCTGATCAGGGCCTTGGGAGGCCTCAAAAAAGGAAACTCACTCTTTTCACAAACAATCACTGCAAACTTGCACTGCAAAGAAAAACGCCTTGCCACTAGTGTAGTTAGATGCATTCCTTTCAAAGCTAAAACCAATGAGAGACTTGCATATACATATTAAACATTCATGAAAGTTGAACAGTGTTGAAGTATCTCTAGTTAGTTATGGCAAGTCTCAGGACAACAACATTTCAGTGATGAAACCTACTGGGTCTCAACCGCTTCAGCATATTCAGTCAAACAACACAAGCATGCACACTGAAGTTTAACTTGAGCATTATCAATGAACTTTCGTGAGAAATAGATTGAAGTCACGTCTGACCAAAGTTGTATGATAGAACTGTGAAGTATGGGTGCCGGATGGGACAAAATAAATGGTCTTGGCCAATAAGGTGTCTTTTTACACGCCGGGGAATATTTTATTTCATGGTTAATTCTTTGTTGATGTTTAGCACAATGAGATATACCGTATTTGTGTTTCAGGGTTTGTCTTATGATCTGTGTATTATTTGATTTTTGTGTATACCCCCTTTTTTATAAATGGTGCTGGACACCTATTTATATTTGTTCACTTGTTCTGTCTAGGCGGGAGTCTTGTCAGGTATGTGTATGTGTGTAGACCTTGAAACTGCTTTAGGGGCTTAGCAGGTTTTCTGGATATTTTGAAGAGTTTAATAAACCAATATAACTTTGAACCCCTCACTCTGACTGAGCTTTTGGCCATGTCCACATATAGACGGTAACCCGAGGCTCGGTCCGTCACAGCCTGGAATGAATCATACGTTTATCCCTGATGCCTTCCTTTAAGTGTCCTTAAGTTTAGGCATCATCCCACAGCAGATCCTGACTCATGACCCACACATGGAGACTAACTGCCCTTCATTGCCTGTGCAAGTGAAGTGCTTATGAGATTGTATGAAAAAACCGGAGTACTGAAATTCTAACAGTGCCTGAAATCTTTCCAAATGATCATATTATATTCAAAATTTCTATCTCTTCCTACCTCAGCACACTGCAGTAACTGCGTTCATAACTTCTGTCTCTCAGAATTCCAGGAATTGCTCACATTTTGTCTTATTTTGTTAAAATCCACGCCCAGTTACACTAAAGATGATGGTGGTCCGACAATGATGTATCTTAGTCCATCAAACCACAATGGCTTTTGTTTATGTGTCGCCCTCTGTGAGGATGTATGCATGTGTAGCATGTGCCTTTGTGTGGATTGTGTGCAACTCTGAGGCCTGTTGGGCAGCTCCCAGAGCGAGCTGGGTGTCAGACTGATTTAGCCCGTTTTAAGGTTCTCCGTGAATAAAATATAATATAGAATAAATATGGGCATTTGATGTTTGTAAAATTAATATTTCATTTTATATTAAGCTATATATAGCTGGACTTTGTCCCCACAAACAGGAGTTATACAAGAAACATTTATGAATACAAGTCTGAGAAACAACATTGTCTCTTTTGTACAACACTTAGGATAAAGGCGTCTGCTAAATGACTAAATGTATAAGGTCATCATGATTAATGTGTTAACTTACTATACAATAACATAATTATTGAAAAATGTTACATATCGCTGCTTCACCAAACTACCCCTTCTAATCAGTGGAGCTTAACCAGTTAAGAATCTTTTAATGAGAGCATTATTGATTTTTTATGAAGATTTATTTACATTTAAAGTGCAAACAGACAAAAGTGTTTTTAAAAGAACAATATAAACATCTCAAAATAAGGAATTGATGAAAATGAGGTCAGAAAATTGTTACATATAAAATTATCCCTTTAACATTCATTTAAATTTTTTTACAAATATGAACACTGTATCAAAAGCAATATACCATTTTTAACCATTGAATGACTGTCTCTATAATGAATCTCATGTGCATTTCTCTCTGTATTCCAGAGTCCACTTTAGTCCACCTCCTCAATGGTGGGCCCCTGTGAACTGGCACCTGCGCCGCTGCGTGCCTGGGCACCACAGCCTCCTGCTGGCATTCCTCCGGGCATTCCTCCTTGGTACAGTTTGGAGATGATGGGGTTGCACACCTTCTCCAGGTCCTTCAGCTGGTGCTCATACTCGTCTTTGTCGGCCAGCTGGTTGTTCTCCAGCCAGGAGATGGCCTGGTTGCACTTCTCCACAACTGTCTTCTTGTCCTCCTCACTGATTTTGCCCTTCATGTTCTCATCCTCAACACTGCTCTTCATGTTGAATGCGTAGGACTCCAAGGAGTTCTTGGCAGCAATCTTCTCTCTCTGAGTGTCATCTTCTGCTTTGTACTTCTCTGCATCCTGTACCATTTTCTCAATATCCTCCTTGCTCAACCTGCCTTTGTCATTTGTGATGGTTATTTTGTTCTCTTTGCCAGTGCTTTTGTCTACAGCTGACACATTGAGGATTCCATTGGCATCAATGTCAAAGGTCACCTCAATCTGAGGGACACTGCGTGGGGCCGGTGGAATCCCTGTCAGCTCAAACTTGCCCAAAAGGTTGTTGTCTTTGGTCATGGCTCTTTCTCCCTCATACACCTGGATCAAAACCCCGGGCTGGTTGTCTGAGTAGGTGGTGAAGGTCTGGGTCTGTTTGGTGGGGATGGTGGTGTTGCGCTTGATGAGGGCAGTCATGACACCTCCAGCCGTCTCAATGCCCAGAGACAGGGGGGCCACATCCAGCAGCAGTAGGTCCTGGACGTTCTCAGACTTGTCACCCATGAGAATGGCAGCCTGAACTGCAGCACCATAGGCCACTGCCTCGTCAGGGTTGATGCCCTTGTTCAGGTCCCTTCCATTGAAGAAATCCTGCAGCTGCTTCTGAATTTTAGGGATTCTGGTGGAACCTCCCACCAAGACAATGTCATGGATCTGTGCCTTGTCAAACTTGGCATCTCTCAGGGCTTTCTCCACAGGCTCAAGGGTTCCCCTGAAGAGGTCGGAGTTCATCTCCTCAAAGCGAGCTCTGGTGATGGAGGTGTAGAAATCAATGCCCTCATAAAGAGAGTCGATTTCAATGCTGGCCTGGGAGCTGGAGGACAGTGTCCTCTTGGCCCTCTCACATGCTGTGCGCAGCCTCCTCAGTGCCCTCTTGTTCTGGCTAATGTCTTTCTTAAATTTCCTCTTGAACTCCTCCACAAAGTGATTCACCATGCGATTATCAAAGTCTTCCCCACCCAGGTGAGTGTCTCCAGCAGTGGCTTTGACCTCAAAGATGCCATCTTCAATGGTTAGGATAGAAACATCAAAAGTACCACCACCTAGGTCAAAGATGAGGACGTTACGCTCACCGGTCGTGCCTTTGTCCAGTCCATAAGCAATGGCTGCTGCCGTGGGCTCGTTGATGATCCTCAGCACATTCAGTCCAGCGATCACGCCAGCGTCCTTGGTGGCCTGGCGCTGGGAGTCATTGAAGTAAGCAGGAACGGTGATGACTGCATTGGTTACTTTCTGTCCCATGTAGGCCTCAGCAATCTCCTTCATCTTGACCAGGACCATGGAGGAGATTTCTTCTGGGTTAAATGTTTTGTTCTCACCTTTGTACTCCACTTGAACTTTGGGCTTTCCCCCATCACTGATGACTGTGAAGGGCCAGTGCTTCATGTCAGACTGAACAACGGAATCATCAAACTTTCGTCCAATGAGACGCTTGGCATCAAAGACAGTGTTGTTGGGGTTCATGGCCACCTGATTTTTTGCAGCATCACCAATCAGCCTCTCTGTGTCTGTGAAGGCCACATAACTCGGGGTGGTTCTGTTGCCCTGGTCGTTGGCAATGATCTCCACTTTTCCATGCTGGAACACCCCAACGCAGGAGTAGGTGGTACCCAGGTCAATACCAATGGAAATACCTTTTGCTGATGACATTCTGATTTCTGAACACACACAAACAAACACAAAATCAGAGTTTGTATTGATATTTGTATTGATATTACTGATATACTATCAACAGTATTTGTCCCCCTGCCTAGAAATTGTCCAGATATATTAATTAAAAGACAATACACTGGTCATAAACTTTTGCTGTTGCCCTCCATAAATGGGTTTTCTGTATTACGGCATCAGTAGTTTATAAGCCTACATACAATTCAAGTTATTTTATGTTGGCTAATAACCTACTAATACTGGAGGTAATGTTCAATGTTGTTGTAGCCCATATAGCATTTGTTTACATTTCTTAATTAGACAAGTAAGATTTTATACACAAATCACCGCTACAAATAGGCCAAGACTACAAGACCCTCCACTCTTATGCCTGCAGTAAAAATCTTTCAAGTACTATAATCTTTACTCACAGGTATTGACTTGATCTTGTCTGGTGTGTTGATGGCAAATTATGCCTCCTCTCCTTCTTCAGCTCTGAATTAACCGCTGCCTTCTTGATCACTTTCGACTCTGACTGAACATTTCCCAGCAGTTCCTCTATATACCTCAGCGCAGCGCACTCCAGCAGTTTCTAGAACGGTCAGCCCACTCAAACCAATAAAATCGTCGCTCGGTCTGCACTGACCAATAAGATTACAGGATGTAGTACCGATAGGAAAAACAACACCTAACAGCTGAGACTTCCAGCAGTTGTCAGAACATTCTCGAATTCATTTCAAGTTACACAACATGCTCCAAATAGATTCTGTTGAAATGACACATATCAGAAGTCTAGGCTACGGACCATTTATTAAATCTCGTCACGTCCTCGGAATCATTTTACTTTAGGCTAAGTGGTACTCCGAGTAGTTGGAAGAGAGAAACTACTAGGCTATTTGAAAATGTGATTTTTCAGATGTTACTTTTGCTTGTTTACTAAAAAAATGGATGATCCTTCTGAGTCAGAAGTCGCTCAGAATCATTTTCGTGTAATGTGTCTTCCCCGTACCCTTCGAAGTTGCAATCGTTCCTTCTTTCTTTCTGTAGACTAGCTATAGGGTGGGAAGATATATGTCGAAATGTTGAGTACAACGGAAAATAGAAAAACAATATTGTATTGATTCTACCCCCCCTTATTTTGGCCATGTAGGCTACATCGATATATATATATATTTTTTTCATTCTCAGACTTGGTAAGTGTTGATGATAGACTCCATGACCCATGTCTTGAGCTCAAAAAGTTCTCAGCCATTAATTATTTATAGCTTATGAAATATTTTCCCTTCTTTTATGAATGGGTCTGTCACCAGAAGTCAGTAATCTGACAGGAGTCCAGGTGAAAACATGCTTTCACTGGTTGTATTGGAGGAGCTACACTAAAGTGAACACACATCGCCCTCCAGCGTTGGATAGGCCAAAGAGGTTTCATTGTATAAAAAAAAAACTGTAAACTGAGCTACAGCAGATGAAAAAAAACGTGTAGCCTAAATCTGACGAAGAGAGTTTTTTTAATGAAAGTCAAACAATAGTGTAATCATTTTCGTATCCCGTGACAGTAGCCTAATCTTAGATGTAATAGCATAGTCTTAAGTCTCTTTTGCCATTCAGAGTATTGCTGCAGCATTGGGGTTTGCGCTCTAAAGCTCCGAAACACTGTGGCATAACCACAGTTTCCTGATAAGAGAATTCATAGGCTGGGTAGTGACCAAATGCTTAATAACTAATTCCTGGTTGAACGTTTTCATTCCTAAACTTAAATTACTTGAATGTCTGTTCTTATTTTGAAGGGGGCGTCATAAAGGGCAAAACAGTAGTTTAGCTGTGCAAAACAGACCAAGACAGACATCGCTTAGGATAAGATTAACAGTGTGTAATGACTTTTAATGTGAAAAGGAAATGAGAGGGTGATAAATTGGGAAAAAATGAAACGTTTGAATAACAAACGATTAACCTCCGTTTCCACGTTTATGATTTTAGCTCGTCTTCTGGCCTGTCGAAATATGACGTCTTCTTTACATAACTAGTTGACTCAAGACTATTCTACAAGGTTCTAGAAGTGTTCCGGCTGCTCTTGTTTACATAGGCTACTCTGCACAGTAATTGGTCAATATCAGCTGAGCTCTGCTCCTATTGGTAGAGACTGCAGAGCTTTCCAGAAACTGCTAGACTGTAGCGCGCGGAACTATAAAGTCAGTGAGCACAGTGTACGTTGGATAAAGATACGAAGTCCGAAAACCATTCCAAGTTTGGAAGAAGAGGGTCTTTTTGACGTTAAAATCTTCTACAGCACAGACGACCAAACAAGTCAACGTGAGTCGATTTTCTCTTAACTTCTATGTGATGAGCGTTATTTCTTGTAACATGCATGGTCATAGTATGACCAACGTCAGATAACATTAAACATGTATCATAACGTTATCATGACGTTAGCTAACGTGATATGGTATGATAAGGGTATTAGCCCGCTGAACATTATTGGTTGCCAAGTTCACGTTACCGTTGGAGCGTTAGTATGTTTTCAGTTAATGTTAGTTAACGTTAAATACACTGCAAATGTCATATAACATAACCGATGATAAAAATGTAGCCATTGTAGCCCTATCGGTGAATGAAAATAGATTGAATGTGTGGAAATAAAGAGTTGTCGTTTGCCTTATCACTAAAAATACACACTCCAAGCAGTGCCACTGCTGGGGACATTTAAACGTCTCCTTGGCAACCAATGAGCCCTCCAGAGTTAGCGAGACAGCCAATATTGACAGATCATGATGCCAATTTCTCTCCTGCATTTTGAAAACTGTCATAGATCTTTTGGTGTGGTCGCTGTGTTAATAGGCTGTGTTAACTGACCCTGCATTAAATAACGAACAGTTACATTTACCATATTACAGACACCACAATGCCTTCTACTATTCGGCATGACTTGTTTAATTAATTTAAAGAAAAACACGTTTGAAAAATGTACAGAAAAAAATATCCACCAAGCTGTAATACTAAAACAAGAATCTTAAAAATCTCAGGAATGTAATAATTTACACTAATAACACTAAATTCTACTGGTATTGTTTTTTCTTTCTCCCAAAATCAGGATGTCATCAGCAAAAGGTATTTCCATTGGTATTGACCTGGGTACCACCTACTCCTGCGTTGGGGTGTTCCAGCATGGAAAAGTGGAGATCATTGCCAACGACCAGGGCAACAGAACCACCCCGAGTTATGTGGCCTTCACAGACACAGAGAGGCTGATTGGTGATGCTGCAAAAAATCAGGTGGCCATGAACCCCAACAACACCGTCTTTGATGCCAAGCGTCTCATTGGACGAAAGTTTGATGATTCCGTTGTTCAGTCTGACATGAAGCACTGGCCCTTCACAGTCATCAGTGATGGGGGAAAGCCCAAAGTTCAAGTGGAGTACAAAGGTGAGAACAAAACATTTAACCCAGAAGAAATCTCCTCCATGGTCCTGGTCAAGATGAAGGAGATTGCTGAGGCCTACATGGGACAGAAAGTAACCAATGCAGTCATCACCGTTCCTGCCTACTTCAATGACTCCCAGCGCCAGGCCACCAAGGACGCTGGGGTGATCGCTGGACTGAATGTGCTGAGGATCATCAACGAGCCCACGGCAGCAGCCATTGCTTATGGACTGGACAAAGGCACGACCGGTGAGCGTAACGTCCTCATCTTTGACCTAGGTGGTGGTACTTTTGATGTTTCTATCCTAACCATTGAAGATGGCATCTTTGAGGTCAAAGCCACTGCTGGAGACACTCACCTGGGTGGGGAAGACTTTGATAATCGCATGGTGAATCACTTTGTGGAGGAGTTCAAGAGGAAATTTAAGAAAGACATTAGCCAGAACAAGAGGGCACTGAGGAGGCTGCGCACAGCATGTGAGAGGGCCAAGAGGACACTGTCCTCCAGCTCCCAGGCCAGCATTGAAATCGACTCTCTTTATGAGGGCATTGATTTCTACACCTCCATCACCAGAGCTCGCTTTGAGGAGATGAACTCCGACCTCTTCAGGGGAACCCTTGAGCCTGTGGAGAAAGCCCTGAGAGATGCCAAGTTTGACAAGGCACAGATCCATGACATTGTCTTGGTGGGAGGTTCCACCAGAATCCCTAAAATCCAGAAGCAGCTGCAGGATTTCTTCAATGGAAGGGACCTGAACAAGGGCATCAACCCTGACGAGGCAGTGGCCTATGGTGCTGCAGTTCAGGCTGCCATTCTCATGGGTGACAAGTCTGAGAACGTTCAGGACCTACTGCTGCTGGATGTGGCACCCCTGTCTCTGGGCATTGAGACGGCTGGAGGTGTCATGACTGCCCTCATCAAGCGCAACACCACCATCCCCACCAAACAGACCCAGACCTTCACCACCTACTCAGACAACCAGCCCGGGGTCCTGATCCAGGTGTATGAGGGAGAAAGAGCCATGACCAAGGACAACAACCTGTTGGGCAAGTTTGAGCTGACAGGGATTCCACCGGCTCCACGCAGTGTCCCTCAGATTGAGGTGACCTTTGACATTGATGCCAATGGAATCCTCAATGTGTCAGCTGCAGACAAAAGCACTGGCAAAGAGAACAAAATAACCATCACAAATGACAAAGGCAGGTTGAGCAAGGAGGATATTGAGAAAATGGTACAGGATGCAGAGAAGTACAAAGCAGAAGATGACACTCAGAGAGAGAAGATTGCTGCCAAGAACTCCTTGGAGTCCTACGCATTCAACATGAAGAGCAGTGTTGAGGATGAGAACATGAAGGGCAAAATCAGTGAGGACGACAAGAAGACAGTTGTGGAGAAGTGCAACCAGGCCATCTCCTGGCTGGAGAGCAACCAGCTGGCCGACAAAGACGAGTATGAGCACCAGCTAAAGGACCTGGAGAAGGTGTGCAACCCCATCATCTCCAAACTGTACCAAGGAGGAATGCCCGGAGGAATGCCAGCAGGAGGCTGTGGTGCCCAGGCACGCAGCGGCGCAGGTGCCAGTTCACAGGGGCCCACCATTGAGGAGGTGGACTAAAGTGGACTCTGGAATACAGCGAGAAATGCACATGAGATTCATTATAGAGACAGTCGTTCAACTGTTAAAAATGGTATATTGCTTTTGATACAGTGTTCATATTTGTAAATGTTTTTAAATGAATGTTAAAGGAATAATTTTATATGTAACAATTTTTGACCATTTTCATCAATTCCTCATTTTGAGATGTTAATATTGTTCTTTTAAAAACACTTTTGTCTGTTTGCACTTTACATGTAAATAAATCTTCATAAAAAATCAATAATGCTCTCATTAAAAGATTCTTACCAGTGTTAAGTTTAAAATAAAATATTTGATCATGTGGTCAGCTCCACTGATTAGAAGGGGTAGTTTGGTGAAGCAGCGATATGTAACATTTTTCAATAATTATGTTATTGTATAGTAAGTTAACACATTAATCATGATGACCTTATACATTTAGTCATTTAGCAGACGCCTTTATCCTAAGTGTTGTACAAAAGAGACAATGTTGTTTCTCAGACTTGTATTCATAAATGTTTCTTGTATAACTCCTGTTTGTGGGGACAAAGTCCAGCCATATATAGCTTAATATAAAATGAAATATTAATTTTACAAACATCAAATGCCCAAATTGATTCTATGTTATATTTTATTCACGGAGAACCTTAAAACGGGCTCAATCAGTCTGACACCCAGCTCGCTCTGGGAGCTGCCCAACAGGCCTCAGAGTTGCACACATTCCACAAAGGCACATGCTACACATGCATACATCCTCACAGAGGGCGACAAATAAACAAAAGCCATTGTGGTTTGATGGACTAAGATACATCACTGTCGGACCACCATCATCTTTAGTGTAACTGGGCGTGGATTTTAACAAAATAAGACAAAATGTGAGCAATTCCTGGAATTCTGAGAGACAGAAGTTGTGAACACAGTTACTGCAGTGTGCTGAGGTAGGAAGAGATAGAAATTGTGAATATAATATGATCATTTGGAAAGATTTCAGGCACTGTTAGAATTTCAGTACTCCGGTTTTTTCATACAATCTCATAAGCACTTCACTTGCACAGGCAATGCATGGCAGTTAGTCTCCATGCGTGGGTCATGATTCAGGATCTGCTGTGGGATGATGCCTAAATTTAAGTACACTTAAAGGACGGCATCAGGGATAATCGCATGATTCATTACAGGCGGTGACGGACCGAGCCTTGGGTTGCCGTCTATATGTGGGTACGGCCCAGTCAGAGTGAGGATCCAAAGTAATATTGGTTTATTAAACTCTTCTAAATAGCCAGAAAACCTGCTCAGCCTATCTATAAGCAGAGGACAACATTCAGCAGATTCAAGAAAACCTGCTATGCCTCTAAATAAGCAGAGAACAACATTCAGCAGTTTCAAAGTCTACACATACCTGACAAGACTCCCGCCTAGACACAAGTGAACAAATATAAATAGGTGTCCAATCAAATACACATATCATAAGACAAACCATGAAGCACAAATACGGTATAGCTCATTATGCTAAACATCAACAAAGAAATAACCATGAAATAAAATATTCCCGTCTCCCTGTTACAGTTGATCTTCAAAATAGCCCCCAATGAAGCAACGTTATTTGTCAGTCACTCATCAGTAATGATATCGGTTTCTTGGTGTCCTATTCAATGGAATTAGTTAATGCCGATTAACAGTTCACAAATTAAACAGACAGTGGCAAAAACTATTGGAAATGACGCCTAATCTATCCTATGTCACGTGCTCTGCGATAGAAGTAATCAGGTCAGGTGTGCTTCAAATCTTACACGTTTGATGCAGCGAATCACGTTTGAGAAAGAGACTATTTAAATTTGTTTTAGAAGTGTGGTGACATACTGATTGTTTGCAAACGTATTAACCTTCTCCTGGATGTTACGCACGTCTCTCTGCAATGGCTCTCCCTATTACTCGAGTAAGTGGTCTAAGGGATAACTTTAGTTTGCGTAGTGTTAGTTGTGATGTACTGTGATGGTATAGCGAGAAGAAAGAAATCGATGATCTTTTCCAAAGTTTTGTAGAAATTAACATTTATTTTTTTCAGCGAGCTCAAAACCCTGTTGTAGGCCCAATCAGGTCCTTAAGGTCGAGGCAGGTGTTTGGCGTTCTTGCCAATCATGCAGTGGCAAGGCCAGCCGTTAAAGTAAGTTTTGATTTGAATCAGTTTGTCTCTTCGTTAAAGGCCAGCCGTTAACTCTGATGTAATTTGTGTAGGATGTGAAACGAGCACCTGTGAAGGGAGAATGTAAGCCCACCCAATTTCACAGCCAACCTGTCCCAAAGCTTGAAGCAAAGGTGAGGTTTTTTTTTGTAACCCAACCCAAGCTAACGTCTAGCTTTGTGGAATTTTAAGTTTTTATTTTTGAGGAACGAGCCACACGCTCAATATGCTCAATAACTGGATCGCAACGCTCTGGTCTATGGGTGATGTGTCAATTGCCAATGCAATTGGATCATGATTAGAGCTTTTCAGTTACTTGTACTCTTACCCACAGGTTTTGTCCGTCCCAGCATGCCCTGTGCCCATGGAGATTGATTGTGCCACATCAGATGACCTGTGCCAGGCCTTTTCAGATACTCTGATTGAGGACATCGAAGATGTGGATGCAGAAGACCATAGCTATCATTTGCTCTGCAGTGAATATGTCAAGGACATTTACAAATATCTACAGCAGCTTGAGGTTTGTTTTGTTTAAGGCTGGGTTTGTAGTGGGTCACTATGGTAAGAGGTTTTTGATTCCCTCGTCTGATCTAGGGCTCTTTGACCTCATTCAGCATACAGTGACCATTTATTTTTATGTTTACATTCTATTGCGTTATTATTGTTGAAGTCAACCCCTTCCTCCAAATCCTGCAGTCTGACCAGGCAGTCAGGCCAAGATATCTTGATGGCCAGGAAGTAACGGGAAGCATGCGTGCCATCCTTATTAACTGGCTTGTTCAGGTCCATATCCAATTTAAACTGCTGCAGGAGACCATGTTTATGACCGTGGCAATTATCGACCGCTTCCTTCAGGTATGATCGGTCCCATTTGTACTTGTCTCTCTGCTTCTGACGTTGTTGTTATGTAAACCGTTTTTGCTCCTTTTGCACCTGACAGGACAACCCAGAACCAAGAAATCGACTCCAACTTGTTGGTGTGACTGCCATGTTTATCGCCTCTAAGTATGAGGAGAGGTATCCCCCTGAGGTCACAGATTTTGTGTTTGTGACGGACTCGGCTTACACTGCCGCTCAAATCAGAAAGATGGAGATGGACATCCTGAGGGTCCTCGATTTCAGCATTGGACGTCCACAGCCCATTCAGTTTCTCAGAAGAGCTTCCAAGATTGGAGATGTATGTTGTAGGGGAAAGAAAATTGTGTGGTAGTCATCAATCTGCGTTGGTTAAGAACGTGTGCGGGTTTGCATGTTTGATAGGTCACTGCTGAGCATCACACCCTTGCTAAGTACCTAATGGAGCTCACCATGCAGGACTACGATATGGTCCACTTTTCACCGTCTCACGTGGCCTGTGCAGCCTTCGCCCTCACACTCAAACTATACAGCTATGGAGAATGGGTAGGTCACATGTACTCCTGTACCCTTTTAAAAACCTACCTTTTGGAAAGTGACCCTGTTGAAGGTGGTTTCCCTGTTCTAGACTCCCACACTGCAACACTATATGGGCTATGCAGAGGACAGCCTTCTTCCAGTCATGAGGCACATTGCCAAGAATGTTGTCGCTGTGAATAAAGGGCTCACAAAGCATTTGGTAAGTAATTGGGGACTTTTGTAATTGTTTTTTAGTGTTTGAGTTTTCAAAGAAGCATGCTAAGTGATTGCCCGATGAAAGATCTGGTACTTTATGAAAAGGTGGTTTCATCCATAATATTTTCCTCTTGAGCAAATGGGTAATGGAACCACTTTTAATATGCAAACAACTTTTGTTTATATAATCTATAGCATGTAAAGAGATTGAAGAATGGAAATTGTAGATGGACCACATGGTAAATGGTATGGGGACTGTATGACATTGAACACACATTGTTGACTGTTCTATCAAGTTTACGAGTTTCAAGAGTAGGTTTAGTATTTTTTTTGTATTTGTTGTTTTTATATTTCATACTTTATGTATTTTACAGGCAGTGAAGAACAAGTATTCAAGCCAGACGATGATGAGGATTGCCCTCATTTCAAAGCTGAAATGTTCTCTTATTAATGATCTTGCACAAAGTTGGGATGTCCAAAAAGCACCTATTTAGTTCTTGCACATGCCTTCACCAGAGACATTTAAGGCCCTGAAGCATTTGGTGAGTTAGTCTAACTGGGCTGCTATTCATTTTGACCTCAATCTAGTTGCTTTTGGAGCTGGGTACTGAGTGCTTTTTACCTAAAAGTATTTTCCTTTCAGCAGATTTAAATTGCTCTTCATTTTGTTATTAAGGAATCTTAATAACAAAATGACTAACGTTACATCATGATATGTTTTAACTTGTGCTCTACACCAAATGTCTTTGCACTTAAATTTTGAATTGTGTACATACTATGCAGTGTAATATTTTAATAAACCTTTTATATTAATGTGGTTCATTTTATTGTGTATGTGGTCCTTTCACAAATGGCAGTTATGTAACTTTAAAACTGATCGAAAGACATGCCTTGCATGTGTTTCTTTTTTTTTTTTTAATTTTTTTAAGGTGTGTGTGTGTGTGTGTGTGTGTGTGTGTGTGTGTGTGTGTGTGTGAAAAAAAAAAAAATGAAATTCCATGAGTTTAGTCCAAGGCTGCGTGGCAAAATTGCAAAGTAATGAGATCCAATCACTGAGAGCTGCAAGATGTACATTTTGTCAACACAATCCCTTCACCTGGTTGTCTAACATCTCAACCTGGTGAGCGCTAGAGCAGAACATATGATGGAATGAGTTTAGTGTGAATATGGAGAAGAGCAACTCGGTCTTCTCTGTGAGAATTGAGTGGGGTGAAAGGGGAAATAATTCATTACAACATGAATTACCACTGATCTGTCCCGCTAAGTTAGTTGTTCCCAAACGTTTCATGGCAGGCCCCCCTTTGACAATGAAAAAAAAAAATCTATCACATAGTTGCTAGTATATTTCCATGACACTATGTATGTAGATAGTATGTTCCTGTCTAACCTATCCAAATGGGTAAATACTGAAGGTCCTATTTTACTTCTGAATGGTCTTAGGGTATATATTCCCAGGGTATACATTGCCCTCAAATTATTGGCACCCTTTAGTAAAAATTAGTAAAACGAGATGTTAAAACATCCTCATGATCTTTCATTCAAAATATGCACAAAAATTGGCCCATTTTAAGATTCCTTGCAGAGGCTGTTAGGTTTTCATTTCTGCTGGTATTTGATCCAGTCATCATACCATGTTTACTAACAAGATGTCCATGGCCTATGGAAGAAAAACAGCCCCCTCAGCATTTTCATTTTGACAGTGTTCAGTCCGACCACTCGGGGCTATAACCCCCAATATTGTTAGCCTAGCCCCGAGTATTTTCGCCCTGAAAACCGAGGTGTTTATAGTAAAACAACAGACTGTAGACCAAGGCCTAACAGTCTTGACCTGCAGCGTCCGAGGGAGGGGGCAGTAATCCAGCGCTGCGCGGTGTACACCAAATTCGAGGACGCGCGCACCCAGATGAAAAGCTCCCGTTTAAATAAACCGTCTAGCCTTCTTGACTATTTAAAGATTAAAACTCACTGAGCGTGAGTATTACGCAGTATTTTACGTAAGTATTTTACGCAAGTATTTTGATGCAAACAACATGTTCCGTTTACTGACGTGACTGTAGCAAAACAAGCCCTTACACCAACAATTAGTCTACCGTGAACTGATGGTCAAGTCTGTCAAGTAAATGTTTCTCTCTCTCTCTCTCTATTCAATTAAGTTCACATAGACTTGCTGTATTGATATGACTGCGATAAACCTTCTTACCAAAGCACACGTAGGCAACAAAACACATACATACTCTGCTTACGTGTGCAATGGGATAAAAAAGAAAACAAAATAGTTTTCTCTTGTCACGCATAGGACTAATCGTGATCTAGGTAGATATACTTCCCTAACCTACCAATGCCGATCTCTGATCAAATAACAAGAATTTCCAGCAGGCCCATTAATTGTTTTATGGCTGACCGTTTGTTTAATCCATTTATTTTGAATTGCATTCAGATATTATTTCCCCACTGCCTGTTAAGCAAGTTAGGCATTTAGTTCATACAACTTAACATTATATTTTATTAATTGGGCGCCGAGTGAAGTTAGGCTCTAAAAACAGAAAGAGCGATCTGAATGTTATATGTTGCCGCATTTCGAATGCTGTCTATCTATCTGACGTAATTCATAGAATTTTGTGAGGATGCATATGGAACACCGCTATGTCATAGGCACGGATGTTCCAGTTTGTTAATTCCAGTGAAATTTGCTCATTTGATGCGAAACCTTTTTAAGTATCGAAAGCTCAACACGATCTCTCAACTTGAATTACCTTTTTGCTGACAGTATGGAAGAAATAGGCCTGAAAGTGAAGAACCCGTGCCATGTATGTCTGGTAGGATATAACTAACGTGCTTTTATGAAATAATCGGCTTCAAATTAAATCATCACCTTATTAACTGAAACGCCGTTGAATTCATTTCTGCGATTTCGATCGCGAATTAAAGTTACTATCAACACATTTTGTTGCCTATAATATTATATTCTACATTGTACAGCCTTACATACAGGTATCCTATTACTGAACACATTTGTTGGCTACTCTGTTGCTATGTTGTGGATTTTTGTATTCAAATCGCACACTTAACTGGTGTCCATTAGGGTCTTCCATCCATTGGTGCCAGTGGGAAGACTGAAATCCTTTCTGCTGCGAGGAAATGCTCAGCCCATCTCCAGACCCAAAACAGTGAGTCTCTTGAACACTTGAATCCATCCCTACCCAGAAGACATGAATGAAGGGAGATACTCATGGGATAAAACTCAATGTAATGTATTTGTTTACACAGAGGGTCATACTGGGGCAGGTGATGCTTCACTGCAGCTGTCCCCATGGTCCCACTTGGGTTCTTTGCCAAATGAGTCGTTCATACCCATGGATCAACTCTCTATCATGTGAGTTCCTGTAGATTATTCATTGGTTATATCACTGAAGGACTGTTCTCTTTGACATGCACTTTTAAAATGATGCACTATTTGGACAAAAGCGTCTGCTATATACTGTAACCATGACCATTACCATAAAATGTAATTCTCTTTACAGGCATAAAGAGACCATTGGTAAACTGCTGCAGAGGAAGGTAAGAAACAAACTATGCCAATGAATATAGAGTCTGTAACACATCTATGAAATGTCTAATTGAGATGTAATTGGCCTATAATTTACCTGTGTCTGTTCAGCACCTCACCGTGATGGAGCTGATCCAGACCTGTGATGGGATCAGCAGCTGGGTGTTGGCAGCCATCAAAGAGGTGATTCTGCCTGCCTTCACTAAGTATGAGGCTGTAGCTAAGATAAGCATCAATGCCCAGGAGGGGGTTCCCAGGAAGCCAAAACCCTTTAGCAGGAGACAGCCCAACATGCTGAATATGGCTGACCTTCTGGCTGCAGACCACAGTCTGCTGGAGGTGACCCCCAACAGAAAAGTGGATGAGGAGCTTCGGAAAATCGCCGGCAAGATCGTCTCCTCTGCTACGAAAGGGGCTCAGTCCATGATGCAAGAGGCTGCTTCCTTCAGGAAGCCTTCCCCCGTTCAGCGCATCCTCTACCTTGAGTTTGAGGCGGCTGCATCTTTGGGGATCAGGAGAGGCGCACTAAGGCTGGAGAGTCCCACTGAGCGTGGCAGGGATGGGCGTAGCAGCAGCCCTATCAGTGACAGGAGTCTCCTCTTCCTCTCCAGAAGCATTGCTGAGGAAGCGGCCATCACAGCTGACAGCATATATATGGCAGTCCAGCAGGGGCCTACTTACATTTTCCCCAAAGATCTTAGCTGCCAGGTTTATCAGATGCTCCTTCACACCTATTTGGGGAGAATCTCATCTATCCCAGACTGCAGGACAAAGCCCATTCAGGAGAAAATGGCCACCAACCGAGACCTTCACAAGATCTTCCTCTCTGAAGTGAACCTTAACTTCATGGAGAGGGCAGTGAAGAACTCTCTGGAGCTGTTCCTGGGTCTGCCCCTTGCACCTCGCCGCACTAGAGAACTGGATGAAGTTTACGGGTGGATCAATGGAGATGGACAGATGTCGTCTGTCAATGGCGCTCTGGAGGACTCCTCTTTTTGGTCCCAGTCCAGCCTGCAGTGCAGTGAACTGGAAGCTCTGGAGGCCTTAACTGCTGTGGTGGTTAACCAGACCCGTAGTCTCACCCGCCGTGTCAGTCACCAGAAGGGTGAGCAGTCCAATAAAAAAGGGCAAGCTTTTACAGAGTTTATTGTTACATATTTAATGCTTGCTGAACTTCAAAACAACCTTCTTCAAAGAATGTAAATCATTTCTAGTTTCTCAAAGAACAGTATCTTCATATCATCCCCTTCTCTTCACAGGCCCAGCTTCTGTGTCTAAGAGGCCTGACTGTGACCATATAGAGAACGCTTTCTCTGATCCTGGGAAAGTGCTCTTGACCACAACCTCTCAGGTCTCCTCTCATCACAACGTCTCTGACCCATGTGAAGAGAAGTTGACCAGTAGCTCCCAGGATGCCTTACCTGTGCCGGTGAGCAGTGACATCACTCTGCACATTTCTGATGCTGTGTCGGACTCCATGGAGGATGTGAGGAAGAACTCCTCTTCCCCCGTCCCTGTTTGTCCTGACGAGAAGAACGGGCTCTTTCTCTCTGACCCATGCTCTGAGTTGGGCAAACTGAGGGAAGATGTGAAGAAGTCCTCCTCCCCTAAAGTACTCAGGACTAAACGCTTCCGGCTCTTCTCGTCCAAGGTATATGTTATCACTTAGTAAGAGACAAATAAAAAAAGTAATTTACATAGATAAGTCTACTCCTATCATCCTATTAACATGAATAGGAGAACAGGTGTTCCCAGAGACATATAAATACTTATATGATTACTATGAATTTTAGTTCCCTTTTTGCATCTAAATTTCGAAAGCATTGCCACTCTTGGCCTGGATTTCAAACAAGGCTCGGAAATATAAAGCAAACTGTTTTCACATACTAGAACCGATGTTGAACATTGGAACATTTTTGTGGCTCTAACCTTTTTTCTTTAAATATTTGTTCTCCACAGCGCCAAAATGCAGTGTCTCCTTCCAGTTCTTGCCGTAAGTGTCATTTAAGTCCACAAAATGGTTAAAAGTGTGACTGTATGTGTTCTTTAATTAATGTAAGTAATACAAATGTATTAGTTTCATATAGAACCTCCCAAAATACTCAACTCAAAAACAATACACAAGATACTCTACAATTAACTAACAGGCACATCAGAAGGACATAAATCAATGAATGGAGACAATCTCAACTGATCATTTATTTTGGGCATTCTTTACAGATTCTCTGAAGACCAACTCCCAGAGGCCATCTTTCCTCTCCCGCATGACTGCAGCTCTCTCTAAGGCATTCGGCTTCAAGTAGAGACACGGAACGGGACAGAATTAAAAGGACAGCAATTGGATTAGCTTCTTTATATAATGTCTCAGAAAGCTTGGAAGATTTAGGCTGCTGGCCACAAACCCAGGGAGCTAACCATTCGTTTTCCCAACAGATTATTTACATACACTATGACACCTTACTTTCATAAAATGCACTCTCTTCCCAATCTGAAAAATAAATGGAAAATCTTTTATGGAACAGAATTCAATGTGTTGATATTAAGTCAACTCCCATAGTTCTGGTAAACACTGCTTAGTAATTGCTGCTATGACATTTGCACTTAGGCGACCCCTTTGTGCAAACAGTGAAACACTCTTACGAGGCTGTTGTGATAACCCTATTCTGTTTGACTCATTAAATCTATGCCAGCAGTGATGTGTGATTGCTCCAGAATCGTCTGAACCTTTTTAGGAAGATCTTACAGTTGTTTTACACATTTTTAAAGAATAAAACTAAAATATATATCAAATAACAATATGACTGCTTGAAAAGCCATTATCCTACAGGTAGCATTGCAAGATTTAGCCCAGTGTTCCACAAAAATATGAGTATATTTTGGGAGAAAATGGTGGTTCAGATTTTTATGTGTGTTTATCTGTGTATATTACCTTGGTGTGTGTGTGTGTGTGCCCGGTGTGTGTGTGTGTGTGTGTGTGTGTGTGTGTGTGTGTGTGTGTCCGGTGTCCGGTGTGTGTGTGTGTGTGTGTGTGCGCACACACATATAGGCTTGACAAAAGACAGAGAGACACTAGTCACAACCTGCTTCCCATTTGCTCAATTTCTCCTCGCCCGTTGTTGCTTGTTCTCTGCTTGGGGCTCATGATCACTGCCATATGCTTAAGAGGTCACCCTAGCGTAGAGGTCACGGGGTCAGGGCTGTATCGGCAACTTTGAGCTTCACATTGCACAATTACAGAATTGATCTCACATGGAACTTATATTGGCCTAACAAAAACGGAATGGTTTGTTTGTTTGAAGTATCAGATTGTTGAATTTTGACCAAAGGCTTTTATAGAATTTGAAACCGTGCAACATGTTTAACGGGAGAAGGAGAGCCATAACTTTATGTGAAGTGTCATTTTATGGCCACAAGGGGGCCTCGGCGATCTGTTACAGGGGCTAGGCCATGACCTTGGAAACTGACGTCAAAACAGTTCACTTATCGTCTAGTCAGTAGTCTGAGAAATTGATCAACAGGAGATCAGATAAGGTTTCTTTAAAAGTGAACATGATTAATAATGTTATGATGCCCTGAAATGGCTTCTCACAAGTACCCCAAATTTCCTAAACAAACTGTTTTGCAGTAAGGAAGTGAAAGCAGGTCAGAGAGCCTTCATGGAAAACTCCATAATTAATCACCTGAAGTTATAAAATTATAATTATCATTATTAATTTGATTTAAAATATTAAAAGGTCTTGTTCCCATGCGTTTTTCTGGGCTTTCAATCTTCTGGGATGTGATAACAGAGGTTAGTTGTGTTGCAATCATGATTTGTCCAACTCCCCTGGAATTATGTGAAAGAATGTCTAAAGATCTTATAAACATTTAAGACATAAAAGTTCAACTGGTGGTGACAACCAAGAGTGTCTTGGAGAAGGAGTCAGTGGCGTTGCCCTGAATACAGACATGACACAGCCAAAGTGGCTTTGAGACAGAAACAAGTTGTCTCAAGTTTACAAAATGGTCAAACATGCTAATACTGATTGAGTAAGTCCAGATGCTTAAAAGAAAATTACAGCTGCTGGAAAGTCGTGTAAGTTTGAACTCATTGACAAGTTTGAACATGCGGGTTACTGGGGCTGGAAACATGGATCTTATCACCACATGACACGACACTTCCCATTATTCAAGTTATTTGAACCAGGTCAGCATGCTTCATTGAACACAATTGGCGCTCGAATTAAAGAAGTTGTATGATTATACGTTCATTTTTCCCTTCATCGAATTAAAAGAACTATGGAAGACCATGGAATAGACAGACCTACTAACAAAGGATAGGGAGAGGTGGAAGTCCATAGGGTCGTCCCTACACGCCACATAGGCGTAAAGGATGTTTTCCCTACATCCTTAATTTCATGTTTGATCTGTGAAATATGAAATCACGTTTCTGTACTGTTAATTCTCTCTCTGAATGGGATAAATTCATACTTACTGCTACATGACTGAGACACAGCCATTAGTCTTGTGGCTCCAATGCTCCTCTTTAATGGCTCTCTGTGCTCCGGCCTGTACAGTGGCCTTGTACCGTTAAGTATTTCCTCTTATCAGTGACCCTCCTTAACAGGCTGGGAAAGGCTGGGGAAAGCAAAGTAAACATTCTGGTTTGAAGGAATTCATACGCTCCAGCCATGGCACCGTGAGGCTAAGGAGGTGGTGATAGCATTCAGCATTGTGTGACGTACCTTTACTGCAGCCGTAACAATTCAGAGCAAAGCCAGGCATCCAAAACTTCCTACATGCTCAGACAAATGTCCTGTCATTCTGCCGTGTTTACCACAGAACTACTTTTGCAACCAGTTTCACTCACTCACTCATTCATTCACTCATTCATTCATTCATTCATGCATTCATGCATTCATGCATTCATGCATTCATGCATTCATTCATTCAACAGATTAACTCATTGATTGATTGATTGATTGATTGATTGATTGATTGATTCATTCATTCATTCATTCATTCATTCATTCATCGTTTTTATGCCATTCCTCTGTTCTGCCCAGCACGATTTTATTTGCACTGAAAACTCTGAAAATTCACTCTGCTGAAGTGAATGAAGGGTAGGGAAAATGAATTGGATGTCGCCTTATAGTATGTCAGATGTGGGTCTTGTGATGCTCCCGGCGGGCCAAGTGGTGACCTCAGCTACGACTTCAGGGTTTGTCACTGTGAGTGAAGGACTGTGTCAATTTGGCCGATTCATTCCGTCCACCATGCGTGGTTAAAATGGCAATGAAACATGACTCAACATATCCTTGACCAACATGTGACGGATGTGGTGATGAAATCTGCATATCAACCATCCACCCGCACCTTTAAGTTACTGCCTCAGGCGGCGACACTTGCTCCTTTATGGACTCTTGGTTTTTCTCGTGGTTGAGCGGAAATGGCAAAGCATTCCCATTTCACACTTGTGCTAAAATAAGTGAGGATTCGTTTCAGCCATCGGTCCTCTCCGGCCGGGGACTACTTCTGAGGCCGAGGCTGCGCGGAGGCAGTGGGGAGGAGGAGGAGGAGGCGTGGGCAGGAAATGAGGTATATCCATTATCTGCTGGCGTGTGGGAACTCATGGCCCAGGGGCGGCGTGCTGATTAAATTAGAGACGAGGTGCGCAAACCGAGAAGCGTTCACACACACACACACGCACACACTCACACACCCACACACACAGGCACACACACACACGCACACACACAGCCATCCATCCCGCCCCAGAGTTCTGCTGGAATGATTGTGTGCGCGCGAACATCTGTATGCACTCCCGCCATAGGAAGCCCAAAGCATGGCGATCACATCTGTAGGCCTTAAAAGAGAAGGAGAGGGAGGGAGGGAGGGAGGGGCGGAAGGGACCGACTGCAGCTGGAAGAATCTGGAATCCTAGAGCGTGGAATGGCGTGCCGGGTCGCTGAGCTGTTGGACAGGAGCGGAGGTTGAGCGTCTCAGGGGACAGGTGCATACTGTGTTTGCCACTGTCCCACCTCCTGGCTAAATGGGTGGGCTCTTAGTTTTTTTGACCAATTCGATGGGATATTAGCAGAGACTCCTTCTGCAGATCGAGCTGCATTGTTTCCCAGTGTAGTCAGACAGGACAAATCTCTCCCTAAAAATCAAACCGGGACCGTTCCTCCACACCCTTCACCTCCTTTCGTTTTTTCTATTCTATTCTATTGGGACGTGATTTATTAGAGACGGCGGGCCAGGTGTAGTCCCACCCCGTCTGGGCGACTATCTCAACAGTTTGGGTCGCATCCAGCCCAATCAGGGTTTTCCACCGCGGGTTTTGATCCGGTCCCATCGGACTATGATTGCAGACATGCTTATGGGCTGAATTAGGCTTTGAATTAGGTTTTGAATGGGAGTGGTTTCACATAAAAAACACTCTGACAGAGGAGTCTTCACCTCTTCTCAGTTAAAACGGTTCCATGTGGAGCACTATTTCCAAGGCACATTTATTTCTTAAAGCACTACAAAGGCCACAAAGAAGTCAGGCTTCAACTTTATGCACAACTGTTTGGGATGTGGTTGCTGGGTTTTGCGATTGACGGTTCGTTCGGGTACAAACATGCCAAGACCCAAGATACATGTTCTGACAGATATAGTCACTGTTCATTACATACTGTATTACACACACAGACACACATACACACACACACACACACACACACACACACACACACACACACACACACACACGCGCGCGCACCTACACACACACACACACACACACACACACACCAAGCATAGATTTGAAAAGATACCACGACACTCATTCATTTGAATCTGTTTGGTGATGCAACTCTGAAACATAAAACAGATGATCGCTGATGACAGCACAGAACTCCAGAGTCAGTAGAGCTGGTTCATCTCTCTCAGCTTCCTCTCCCAGCCTACAATTAAGCAACACAACATCCAGCCGGGGAGATTACATCCTTTCGTTACATAGTGAGAGTTAAAATAGATCCGCTTTTTCGTGACCATGTGACCATGCTCCCCCTTTGAGGTGATGGGGCCCCAGAATCAGCAGGGGCTCATGAGAATCCCGTCACTCTCCCGTTCCTCATCCTCTCTCTGTGATTAAGAGGGATGTCCCGTGCCCTGTTATATTTGGGGACCGTGTCAGGGGTTGACCATAATTTACGATCAGGAACCCTGTGAGAAAGGGCTTCGCTCCATGTGCTGAGGTGGTCGTTTTCTCTTCCTTTCTTTCTGTCTCTCTCTCTCGACAGACGCCACCCCAGATTTTTGGAGAAAGTTCAGTATCTGCTCAAGTGATTCGCCGACTGCCGACTGGAAGGGTCTTCGCTATAAACCAACTCAGAGAGTTTATCCCCCACACAAAACATCTAGCACCTTCTTATTAGGCTACGCGCTCTCACGGCGTTAAACAGACCACCTCCATGTGCCGCTGATATTAAAATACAGTGCTTTAACTTTTGGGCCAATCCTATTATGAATGTGCTCAGTTTCCACTGGATTTTGGCCACCTTTTTTCATAAAACATAATCGCACCATTCACGTAAAAACCAGAAGACTGCTCCATGACGCATGGCATTAAAATGGTTTCCCTTTGACATTGCCAGTCGCTGTATTTTACAAGGCCTGTTATTGTTAAAAGACGCTCCAGACAATTATTTAAGGGTGGAGGACAGATGAAGCCAACGATGTAATGATTTTGTGTTTTATAGTAGCCTCTAGCTACTTTTCAACAAGCTGGCACTGAAACGAGGTGATAGGTCTCTACCTCAAGTGAGCTGTTCAATATGATGTCTTCTTGCAACAGAGTGCTTTTTGGGTTTTAACTGTTGTGACAGATGGGGCTATAATTGTGTGTGTGCCCAGTAACTGACTGATCTCTTAACTCTCAGACAGATCTGGGCCCATTGCCAACGCACCGAAGCCAGACAGCACTGAATCCACCAATACGATGCGGAAATAATGTCTTGGTTCATTTTCTCACATTCTCTTACAGGACCTTAATGAATACCCCCCCCCCCCCCCCCCCACCCACCCCAACCCCCATGGAAACCCAGCTGGAGCTGGAGCTATGAAAACAGCCCGACCCCTGCTGTACTGACCTCCTCTAGTCATACCCATGTTTATACGGCCATCTTGTGCCCAAACACTCGTAATTATTGATTTACAGCCCCTGCTGGTCCTCGGGCTCGGGACGGAGGCCTGGGACGGGGGAAGGGCCACGCAGGTCAACACTGCCTGGCCGTGACCCCAAAGGAGTCAGCTTTGACCCCCTCTGTCACCCAGTGCATCATAATTACAACCCAGTCTCAACCAATCAAGTGTGACATATCTCTCCCTATGGTTCCTCCACTGTACAGCTCTAGTGAGTATTGTGCGCCCAGAGTCGTCTGACACACCCGATCATTCACTGCTCTCTGGCCGAAAGAAGGCCCTGTTTTATTCGCTCTCCTGCAAGGGCTTTGGGGTTGCTGTTAAACTACTGTGTTCGCAAATCAAATTTGTCAGTAGGCACAGTTTCCTTCCCTGATATATAGTTTCCCCTCAGGCTACCACAATTCCCTTGTGAAACTTGTATTAATTATCACTTGCCATTTTTACTTTTGACTCATGGTAATGGCAATGGGTTTGGATGGGAATAACCACTCTCTCTCTCTCTCTCTCTTTCCCTCTCTCTTTCTCTCTCTGACACTCTGACACCGCTAGTTCAACACCAACCCATGGGATGGTATTTCAATGCACAAGAAAGATCCATGAACTCATTTATTGAGAATGTGTTGTCTGTCACAGTAAGTCTAAGAGAAACTGTTGCAAATGATGAAATACTCCAATGACTCTAAGGGCTGGAGACAAGCATTTGCGGTGGCTTAGTTTGTGTGGAAAAAAAACAATCATGATGTCAGATTGTCACTGCAGGAGGTTTTATTTGTCAGGATTAGGTGATGGAGGATAGTCAGGGGAGAGTCTTTTTACATGTCAAATTTAGGGGTAAAATGACAGTGAAATTCTCTAAAATGATGATGAATCTATCAAATTAGGATACATTTCTCTGACACTGTATCCTAAAATCATTGTGCCTCAATCAGGCAAATGATTATTGTAGTCATTGCAATCTTATATAAATAAACACATAAATGACTATTGTAGATTCACATTGTATTCAAAAAGACACACAAATGAGTGCTTATTGTAATGTTCTGAACATCATATCTATTTTGTGTGTTGGACTGCTAACCAAGAAAAAGGTTTAATAGCGCCTGAAAGCCAGACGGCTGCTGCTGATATAGAATAAAATGAAGTTTTAACGACACGGCATTCATCACAATCTAAAAAAAAACACACAAAAAAAAACAACCGTTCCCTGTTCAGTAGTCTGACTTGACCTGCTGGTATGTTGTTGCGGTGGTCCTTCTCTGGACACCCCCCTCTCCCTGCCTCCCCTCCCCAGGATGAGCTCACCCACTGTGGGGCCTGTGGCCTCCGACACGTGGCTGGAAAGGATGAGCTGAGTGGAGAGTTACTTCAGACGCAGAGGAGGACAGGGAGGATTTGTGCCATCGGATGACTTTATAGGAGGGAGGAGAAGAAGTGGGCGTTTGAGAATATATGTAAAACACCTGGGCAAGTGTGTTTGTGTGTGTGTGTGTGTGTGTGTGTGTGTGTGTGTGTGTGTGTGTGTGTGTGTGTGAGTGTGAGTGTGTGTGAGTGTGTGTGTGTGTGTGAGAGAGAGAGAGAGAGAGAGAGAGAGAGAGAGAGAGAGAGAGAGAGAGAGAGAAAGTGTGTTGGCTGGGCAGTGTGTGTGTGCGTTTGTGTGTCTGGATAAAGTCATTACTGTAAGTGTTTGTGTAAGTCTTTGCCTGCTTTTGCTTACAGTATGTTATATTTGGGTGTGTTGTTTATGTGCTGTATATAACTGTGTGTGTGTGTCTGTATGCATATACTTGTCATTTTGTTAACATTCTCCGAGGTATTGTTTGCCTTTTTATGTTTGTTGCTCCTTTGACTGTGTCTTTGAGTGTGCGCATGTGTGCATGTGTGTGTGTGTTTATGTATGTACTGTATGTGTGTCTTTCTCTGTGTGTGTGTCTTTGAGTGTGAGCATGTGTGCATGTGTGTGTGTGTGTGTGTGTATGTGCGCGCGCGTGTGTGTGTGTGTGTGTGTGAGAGAGAGAGATGGTGGGGGGTATGTATGAGTGTGTTCTCGCATATGTTCTCTTTGAGTAGAGAAATCTGTTTGGAGTGGGCAGGGAGGGGGGAACAGTTAAGTAAATCTGCTACATATTTTCATGTCTCTCTCTCTCTCTCTCTCTCTCTCTCTCTCTCTCTCTCTCTCTCTCTATGAGAGAGGAGTCCAGAGAGAGAGGGCTGAGCTGAGATTGGGCCCCAGCCCCGCTGATTACGACATCAGTCTGCACGGCCCTCAGGGGGGAAATATCAAATGAATCACAGGCAAACCGTGAATGTGCAAAGAGTGGGTTTGTGCAAGGGGGCACTGTTTGTGTGTGTGTGTGTGTGTGTGTGTGTGTGTGTGTGTGTGTGTGTGTGTGTGTGTGTGTGTGTGTGTGTAATTGTGTGTGAGGGAGACAGAGACAGAGAGAGAGAGAGAGCAAGAGAGAGAGAGAGAGAGAGTGAGAGAGAGATGTAACACTTAGACAAATGTGGTTTGAGTTATTACTGTTATGTGTTCGTGTGTACATGTGGCTGCTTGTTACTCCTCAAACCTGCCTGTGTGCATGTCTATGCGCCTGTGTGCGTCTCTCGTATGTTTGTAGACCTTCTAGAACTCTCTCTCTCTCTCTCTCTCTATCTAACTGCATCGTGGGTAGACTTGCGCGTTCGCGGCCACAGAGGTCACGCATAAAAGCCGACACGAGGCCAGAGAGGGTCAGGAAAGCGGACTGAAAGTCAAGTGTGCCGCCAAAATGCTACTCAAAGACTCGGGGAAGATGAGAGGGAAGCGGAGGAAGAAGTGCATGCCTGGCACAGCGGGGGTTATTGTTCCCTTGTGTTGAGACAGCTGCTGCCCTGCTTCTCTCTCCCTCCCTCCCTCCCTCCGTCCGTCCGTCCGTCAGTCCGTCCGCCTGAGCACCGGGCACACACTGCACCCACAGAAACTTAGGATGCTCACACTGGAGAGGGAGAGAGAGAGAGAGAGAGAGAGAGGGAGGGAGACGGGGGGAGGGAGGGAGGGAGAGAGAGAGAGAGAGAGACAGAAAGGGAGAGGGAGAAGGAGGGAGAGACAGAGGGAGGGAGGGAGGGAGGGAGGGGAGAGAGAGCGAGGGGGGTGGGAGGGGGAGAGAGAGAGAAATAGAGAGAGAGAGAGAGAGAGAGAGAAAGGGAAAGGGAGAAGCAGGGAGAGAGAGAGGGAGGGAGAGAGCAGGAGAGAGAGAGAAAGAGAGAGAGAGAGAGAGAGAGAGAGAGAAAGGGAAAGGGAGAAGCAGGGAGAGAGAGAGGGAGGGAGAGAGAGGGTGGGAGGGAGAGAGAGAGAAAGAGAGAAAGGGAAAGGGAGAAGCAGGGAGAGAGAGAGGGAGGGAGAGAGCAGGAGAGAGAGAGAGAGAGAGAGAGAGAGAAAGGGAAAGGGAGAAGCAGGGAGAGAGAGAGGGAGGGAGAGAGCAGGAGAGAGAGAGAAAGAGAGAGAGAGAGAGAAAGGGAAAGGGAGAAGCAGGAGAGAGAGAGAAAGAGAGAGAGAGATGGGGTCTGAGAGTCATCTGTTGCTTAGAGCCTGCATTATTCCACTGTGACAGACAGCGAGACAGAGAAGAATGCGGGTAGAGGGCACACACAGTGTATTTGATATGTTCACAGAGACCATCATGTTTGGTTTGGTGGCACACACTCACACACTAACCCGCACTCTGACACATTGAGAACACACATACTGAAGCTTCTGATGTAAAAAATCCACTTCTGTGTGCGATCTGTCCATAAAACCATCACACTCTGGGCTGGGGGGCGGGGGGGAGAAGAGGCAGGCTCGAGCCGTAGATGCTGTGGGAGCCTGTGGGAGACGTGAGGAGGGCCAAGGCCGCCGTGACACGCAGATACAAGCTGGACAGTATCTACAGCAAACCACCATAACCAACATGAGCTCACTCTACCTCCCCCCTGAGCCAGGACCTCAGAACCACACAGCGGAGGAACACGACCAGCGCAAAACACTCAAATGGTGTGTTTTTCAGTCTGACAGACACACACAGAGCGAGGCAAGGACACGTGCACACACACACACACACGCACACACACAAGCATACACATGCAGGGTGCATACACACACACACACACACACCCACACACACATGCAGACATACACAGAGACCCAGACAGACTCTTTGAGACTGGAAATTTTCAGACTGTCTCCCTTTCTAATTGTGTATTTTTTCAGGAAATGGTCCAGTCACCTTCCGCAACCTCTACAGCCCTTCTCTGGGCCGAAATTGTGTGCAGAAGGCAGCGCCCCGGCCCATTTAGAAAAACAGAAGAGAGAAGAGGAGAGAAGAGGAGAGAAGAAGAGAGAGGAGGAGAAAAGAGGAGAGAAGAAGAGAGAAGCCCACATGTGCTGACAAAGCAAAGCAACCTCCTGGAAAACAGGCAGGGCCCACTCAAGAAAGATGGAGATGGAGAACCACAGGGCGAGAACATTGAGTTCAAACCCATCCATTGTGCCCTACATTAAGTCCTTATAAGGATGCAAATGGATTGAGAGCGGTTTTGAATGCATTTAGTCACTCTCGATTCACTTACCAACTCAATATTTCCCAATGGGCGAGTATCTAAAAGCAAATGCTCGATACAGCATCGATACAGAAAACCATTCTTCACAACTATTATGAAAACATTGACTGAAGGGTTGTCTTGCTATCATTTTATGGCAGGTTGTAGCCTATTACACTAGTAGTCTGGTTTTGTTGTTTTTGTTTGTTTTTGCAAAGCACCTATAGCTCAGAGGTTTAGCACCTCTGCTGGCCTGAGTCATAGCAGTTTGCCAACTAATAATAACAATAATTAATAATAATTTATTTTATTTGTAATGCACTTTTCATTCAAAAGAATCTCAGAGTGCCAACATATTAGAAACTAACTATAATAATACAATAAAATAATAGAATATAATAATAATAGAATAGAATAGAATAGAAAATAGAATAGAAAAGCCTTTATTGTCATTGTATTCGCATACAACGAAATGTGGAGGGCTGCTCCTGTTGGTAAAGGGATGATGCAGATAGAAAGGTAGGTCATTGTTTTCTTAGATTCATGAATTCTCACCATAAAATATTACATGACAAGGCAGCGGATGGCACTTAAAAAGCTTATAATGTTCTAACATGAGTTCCGTCACTTTTATTAGACATACATTTGGGATTTTCCATAGTTGTTAATTTGTTAGATACTGTTCCTAGGTACTAGAATTATTTCACTTTAGGTGGGTGAAAAGTAATGGAATGTATCAAACAGCTGGCAGAGGTCCCATTTAATGTCTACTGGGATGTTGCAGAAGTGTTTCAACACATCCACTTGTCAGAAATAAGGTTGCTACTGTGTTCTCTAGAACTCACAAGATTTAATACTTGTCTCATAAAATAAATGCTCTCAGGGGACTTTCAGAAACCAAGATAGTATTGCAGTTTTGTTTGGAATTGTTGCCAGCTTTTCAAAAAAGCCTCACAGAAATAAGAACGTTGTTAAATTCATTATCAAATCATTTCAACACACAAGTTAAAACTTTATGAAATGGCAACCACACCCATTTTGTCTTTTGTCTTTTGTGATTAGATACTAAAAGCAATGCACAGATCCATAAAGACCTCTGTTATGTGACATTTACGGACTACAGCTAAGCATACAGAAAGTATGTTGGAAGTATTTTGGATTTCAGAAAGAACACTAATAAGACAGTTTGAGTGCAAACTTGAGGCTTCCTGAAAATGAATGTTTCTTTTCTGTGCTCTTCAGTGAGGGACCCATCATGATGGATGCGAGAGGAGAGGAGAGGAGAGGAGAGGAGAGGCGAGGAGAGGAGAGGAGAGGGGGGTTGTGGTGAGGATCTGTCACTGGGACGGGGTGGAGTGGGCTGGGATGCGATGTGGGTTCCTCAGCTTTGTGGGGACGGACTTGCGCATTCCCAGGATAAACAGGCACCCCCGCTCGCAAGACACACACTCTCCATCCTTACTCTCTCATTACGGCCACCTCAAACCAGGGAGAGCGAGAAGGAGAGGAGCTAGAGTTCAGCAAGGGGACGAGGGAGAGAGGGCAGGAGAGGAGGGATGGAGGGAGAGAGAGAGAGAGCGCGAGATAGAGAGAGTGGGAACCGAGATGAAGGAGGTATGAAAAAAAGGATTGGAAGGGAAGTTTAGCGATCAGTGTGTGTGTGTGTGGGTGTGTTTATGTTTGTGTGTGCGGGAGGTTTACATGCGCTATGGATGAGAGATTATCTGTGTGTGAGCGGAAAGTTGCTGAGCGAAGGGAATATAAGGCGGGAGGACGAGTGGAAATAGAGGAAGAGAGACTTTTATCCCACGTTTCTCCAAAGTGACTTACGGTACAGGGAGGGGGTACATGATTCATAGGGTTGTGTATTCCCCGAGATCTCAACACTACTTTACTACACAGATCCACATAGGTTCAGTTGGACGACAAGTGGTTGGCACAGTTGGTCAAGTGGTTGGCACAGTTGGTCAAGTGGTTGGCACAGTTGGTCAAGTGGTTGGCACAGTTGGTCAAGTGGTTGGCACAGTTGGTCAAGTGGTTGGCACAGGTGGTCAAGTGGTTGGCACAGTTGGTCAAGTGGTTGGCACAGGTGGTCAAGTGGTTGGCACAGTTGGTCAAGTGGTTGGCACAGGTGGCTGAAAGCCAACACCGGTGAGAGAGCGACCGCTCCGAACGTCTTGCAATCACCGTTCCTACGTCAGTTAGGCACATTTTATTTTTCACTTTTTTTGCAGAATGGCTGTATTTTTAGTGTAGCGCCCAAGATAAACATTTCAGGGGCTCCGTAGCCTCTCACCCTGTTCCTTTTATATCAAAGTGATTTTAGTCTGAAATGTATTAAAACAGAAGATCTAAAAGCCTGATCGGTGCATTTGTAAAGAGATGGCGTGTCTCTGATAGCTAATGGCGGGCTAGTCAGGTTCATTACTCAGAGATCAAGTTTTATCGAGTTCAAAACAAAGCCATCTGCCTTCATTTATGCCGCATCTAATTTGGGGATGAAAGCGTTTGCTAAACAACTCAATGTGGCTGGATGTCAGTGTGATGGTTTTATATTCCTTATCTCTCAGACTTGTTGTCTCTCAGCGTCATGTTGAGTCAGGATGTGAGTTTACTCACGAGGGGCTGATGAGGGTGGAGGATGACGAGGGTGGAGTGGGGTGGGGGGGAGGGGTTCGGGGCGGAAAGGGCTCTTGAGGACAGATTGGAGACACCACTCTCTAATTGGAACTTGCTGTGTGGCTTTTCAGATGCCGACGCAGTGGTGTGATGCATCCATCTCAGTGCGCTATACACACACACTCTCATCTTGCGTCCATATTGTGTGCATACCTGACAGTAGAAACTGTGCGTGGGGGATGTAAAAAACAAAAAGCGAACTGTTCGAGAGGACGACGGCTTAGGGGAGTTTTATGAGCTGGGGGATAAGTATGTGTTAGTGTGATTAGCGTGCTTCTAGTTTTAGTGCTTTGCCGTTTTTCACTTCTGCAACTGCAGGATGCAGTAATGAGAGGGGGAGGGAGGGGGTGGGAGGTGGAGGGGAGCAGTCATTGAAGCCCTCACGTGGGTCCATACCACAATACATACTTAGAAAACCCACAACAGAACGACGCTAACCAAACTGATATGAGGCCTTCGAGCGTGTGAGGTTTTGGGTGCTGAGTCTGAACGAGCTCTTGAATGAAAAACCTGTTTTCTATTTGCTCTGACTGCCTCGCCAGCATACTCTAAATTTAGATTTCAAATGTTCAAGCCGGCAAAAAATACATTAAAAGTCTGCCATTGTGCCTCCTTGTATAGCCTTCATATTGCTGAAGAGAACGTTATTTTGCTTGTGGTCATTATATTGCTCTGGCCTTGTTTTGTTTACCAAAGGTGTCGGGTCATGACCTCCCACCTCCCGGTCTCCGTCTCATTTTCAAGACTTAAAAAGGATCCCGAACGGACGTCGGCGTAGCGACAGCGTGTTAAAAAGGTGTCAATGCCGACACCTCGTCTCCGGATATGGCACTTTGCGTCATAAAGAGTCAGTGCCCCCCCTGGTGTTAATGGTTCTAAAAAGCAGCAGCTTTTTCTCTCTGGTAACAAGAGACATGCCACTGATGGACAGAGCGAGAGAAAAAGAGAGAGAGAGAGAGAGAGAGAGAGAGAGAATGATGTGGAAAATCAACGCTGCCCTTGCATCTGATCGGAATCAGCCCAGATTCAGCTCATTTGTTTCTTTTCCCCCTTCTCTTCGTCTTTTGAATCGGTCTTCATCCCTTCGGTCGGTTACTGGGAAAGTATAAATAGAACACGGGGAGGACAGGAAATAAAGCGGAGCGTGGGTCGCGGGGTCCCGAACACGATGCCAGCTGCTGAAAGCCAACACCGGTGAGAAAGCGCCGCTCCGAGCGTCTTGCGATCACCGTTCCTACGTCGGTTAGGCACATTTGATTTTTTATTTATTTTTTGCAGAATGGCGGTATTTTTAGTGTAAGCGTCCAAGATAAACCTTTCAGGGGCTCCGTAGCCTCTCACCCTGTTCCTATCCCTCCAACCCCCCCCCCCCCCCCCCCCCCAACCCAAGGCCCTCACTCCAACTCCCCCCACCCCAGAAAAGGTTCAGTCCAACAGTAACAAGAAAGCACCCCCCCCCCTGTGAGCAGCCGTCCGCTTCTCCACATGCTTCTCAGCAGCCACATCACGCCTAACTATTGGATATCCCCAGGACTTCACCCCCACGCATGCTAATCCCATCTCATCCATCCATGTCTCTCCTTCGTGCGAATTGCTCAATTTTGGTCCTCACTCTCGCTCGGTCCTGGGAGGATGGAAACAGGAGTCGGTTTCCTGACTGCTCCGTGAAACAGGGCCAAACTCTCTACTTGGATTCGGACAAAGAGCTCCTCAGTTCTCTAGTCAGCGCTGTCTTTTAATTATTAATCGAATCAAAACATCCTGTAGACTTAGCAGCTGCAGCTCCTCATCGAACTCAGGTAAATCTCTAGAGACACCGAGTCTAAGAGAGAGTTATTGTTCACACATTTTCTAATTTTGTGTCTCAAATGAAGTCCCTTGCACCAACATTGCAATGTTCTTCTGGAAAACTTCAGCGAAAGCCTAAGTCAACAAGTCCCACATCACAACTGTTTTGTCCCTGCTCAGAACTCGGTCCCTTGGAGACCAACACACGACCCTGCCTCTGTTGCCCCAGCTACTGCTTGTGTCTCTGGTGAACTCCTGAAGGAGAG
>NC_045177.1:5026424-5038924 GCF_900700415.2 Clupea harengus
CACACTATTGAAGTGCTATTATGTACTCCCTGGACACATATGCATACCCGTGCACACACACATAGGAATGTGACTGCACATAGATACGTTCACACACACCTCTCTTTCTTTCACTCCCTGCCACACACACACACACACACACACATACACACACACACACACACACACACACACACACACACACACACACACACACACTCACACACACACACATTGTGATGAGTCAGTGAGGAAAGCAAGTGGTATAGCTTAAGCTGTAGCTGTAGCCTCTAGCTGTAGTTCAGACATTAAACACGAGGGGTCACTGCTTTTTATTTGGGACCCAAATTTAAATCAGGTAATTTACTGTTTAAAAGAATCTTAATCCAATATTCCTAATTGTCTTAGTAGAAGCCCTAAACTGATATACTAAGGAGTGAATTGCTTATGACATTTTACAATTCAACGCTCCAATTGTATCATTTGGCAATGCTGAGAGAGAGCAGGTAACCTCTACGTTTTTTGGAAACGTTTGGAAATTTGGGAATTTTAAACAGCTTTGACAACTGCTCAGTGTTCAGTAAAAAGTAAAAAAAAAAATAGCAACTGTACAGCTGCACTCATGGCAAACAAACTCCCAAAAGCTTTGTGGAACTACAAGAATAGCCTGAAAAAATAAGTTAGATGAAGTGAGGCTGTAATCGTCTGGCTGTAAGTGTCATTAACTTCAATTTTAAGTTTTAAGACATTTTCACTTCTCACTCTTTCATTGAGTCTCCCCTTAGGCCCTAACTCTAACCCTCCTTGTTTTACATTGTTGTTTATCTAAATGAGCTACAAGTAAGTAGCTGCATAGAACAAATCCTCTGTTTGGTCCAGTGGCCTTGAAGCAGTACATGCCCACAGCCAGTTACAAAGTCACTATCTAGTGCAGACTGTGGGAGTTACTGGACACCTTCTGTCCCTGCGGCTGCTCACAAAGCCAGTTCTTGACTTCACTTTTGATTGCGTCCCGCGGTTTGATGTGTTTTATATTGCTCACTGAAGCCACGTAAAGGTCCTGCATGGCAGAGCAGGCGTTAAAACGCTGAATGTGTCGAACCGAGACCTGCACCTTTCTACAGAGCGGCCTTTTAGAGTGGAATGTTTTGAAAAATAAAATCGAAATCATTCTGTGGTGTCTACTGAACTTTATTAGGATTTCTTTGAAACTGTTGATTTTGGGAATGCTTTCCATCTGAAGTCAACCTTAAGTGTTTGGTGACTTACAAAATTAAAAATGCTTTGCATACGCCAAGAGCGAAATTCCAATGGATACAATGACATACTGTACTCCAACCCAACCACATGTCAAAAGGCCCTGAAAAAATACTTTTCATACTTGTCCTTACTCCGACCCCTTCCTGTAAAATGTATTAGATAAAACTTTTGTGATGTGATTATTATTAATAGTAGTAGTACAAGTAGTAGTAGTAGTATAAATAGTAGTAGTTTTAGTATTAGTAGTAGTATAAGTAGTAGTAGTAGTAGTAGTAGTATAAATAGTAGTTTTAGTATTAGTAGTAGTAGTAGTAGTAGTAGTAGTAGTAGTAGTAGTATAAGTAGTAGTAGTTCTAGAACTAGTGTATCCTCAAAAAATGGTAACTTCTTATGGTTCCACAGGGAAGCTCAAACTTTCACCTGCCACCAAAAATATGAGGCTTCCTGTTCCAGGACAGGGGCAGCTCTGCCAAGTGTGGTCGTTTATGGTTCTGTCCCGCTCCATTTGGTTCTCGCTGGCTCCAAAATCAATTTCTCTCTCCTGGACAAAGAGGTCTCTCATACGGATTAAAAGAACTTTCTTTTTAAGAGAGCATATTTCCATCCCCCCCCCCCAAAAAAAACCAACATTTCACAGTGAAAAGCAAAGACAGCCCTGTGTCGAGAGAGAGAGAGTCCAGAGTGTGTGCTGCGTTAGCATCATTAGCCAGTGCTCAGCTCCCTGCCAGCTAGCTGAGATTAGCATATTAGCATGCAACACAAGCTTCTTTACATTTACATTTACATTTAGTCATTTAGCAGACGCTTTTGTCCAAAGCGACGTACAAGGGAGAGAACAGTCAAGCTAAGAGCAATAAAAAAGCATGGTGTAACAATAAATACTACTTTACATGAGAATTAGAAAAACAACAACCTAGAAAAGAGGAAAAAGAAGTGCAGGAATGTAACTGCTGAAGTGCAAGTTAAGCGCTAGTCAGGTGCCAGTTAGGAGGGGAGGTGCTCTCTGAAGAGTTGGGTCTTCAAAAGCTTCTTGAAGGTAGAGAGGGACGCCCCTGCTCTGGTAGTACTAGGCAGTTCGTTCCACCAACGTGGAACTACAAATGAAAATAGTCTGGATTGCCGTGCTTGCACGGACGGCAGTGCCAAACGACGCTCACTAGACGAGCGCAGCGTCCTGGGTGTAACATTTGCCCTTACAAGAGCATTTAGGTAGGTGGGAGCAGAACCAGTAAGCACTCTGTAGGCAAGCATAAGTGACTTGAACTTAATGCGAGCAGCTACTGGCAGCCAGTGGAGCTCGATGAGTAGCGGAGAGAGACTCTTCAGAGAGAGACTCTCCAGCTCCTCCGCTAGCCCTTGGCCTGGCCACGTGTTTGTCCAGTATTGTGTTTGACTGCGCCGTGGACCCCACCCAACACAACTGCACGCTGCACGCTGCACGCAGCTCTTGTTTCTTTGCTTAACACAGCCCCTGGACCCGTGGGCTTTTCTGGTTCTCTTCGTTTTCTAATTCCACCTGGTTTTAGGCCAAATGTTTTGAGCGTCAAAAACCTCTGAGTTTGCATGTTTTCCGAGAGGGCGTCCAAGCCAGTGCAGATTATATAGCATCATGTGCAATTTTCCATCCATTTGAACAGAGAAAAAAAGGAGCTCTGTCATAATACAACACAGGAGATTCCGACAGACACAATAGGTTGGCTCCTCGAGGAACCACATCTGTTGCGTGACCTCATACATGATCGAACCAGTATTGTCAGAGTCGGAGCTGACTTGGCTGCACATACACAAAGCAGGAACAAGTGTACAATTTTTTTGGCGCGACTTCTTAAAAAGAGCAAGTTTTTTCAACCCTTTGGATCTGTCCCTGTAGGAGAGTGTTCGGCTTTCCATCCACCCCCTAGCAACGCATCTTTATATAAAACCACCAGTTTGGTTCCAGGTGGAGTCGAACGTGTCTGCCTGATGGGGAAATCGTTACTTTCTGTCTGTCAGACGGTCAGGAAGGGTCAAGAAATCAGCAGGACTGCTTCTCCCTCCGGGAGCCAACCTTTTTTTACGAGTTCCACGCTCAGCCATTTTGTTTTTTATTATCGTTAGTTTAAATTCAAGATGGCTGCTGCCGGGTGCGCTAACTGCACATAATTCGCAACATGATGAGATTTCAAGAGATGTGACTCAACTGAGGTGCCAGTTGGAACGAGTACCCTGAGGCGGTATTTTAAAGTCAATCATGAGGCTCCATGATCATCTCACACAAGGCAGCGCTGTGACAAGGGTGGATTTGTTACACAAGATTCATGAGCTTTGCGTCTGAGGTTGACAGTGGTGCAAGCTCAGCAGTGTCCCTTTCCATCATTAAAGATCTACCCACTGTTCTCAGACGTATTTATCAGCCATCTGTTAAAGGGCATTTTTCCCGAAAGGCTGTCAATTCAACGATTCAAAATGACACTCTCACAAGGTTTTTAGAAGACTAGTTGGACTCTGTTATAACCTGTAGGGTTGCTAGGTACAACCAATCCCATTCTTTCCATCCCTACTCAACTGGTGACGTACTGTACTGTGTTTGTTACTAATTAGGGTTGTTCAGATTTCCTGTGGGTCCATGGGCAAAGAAAGCTTCTAGAAACATCTGGATCATTGTGGATCATTGTTGTATTTTATACAATCTGACTTTTGAATGTTGATTTGGCTACATGAATGCTAACTCTGCTATAAATGCTAACCCTGGCAATGAAGCTGGTAGCCACAAACAATGCTCAAAGGGAATCTACAAAGAACAGGTCACCAGCGGGTTCAAGGTGTAAACATGAAACTCAAGGGTCACAACACCATATGTCTATGACGTGTGCAGTTCACATACAATGAATGCTGTGTTGCAATGCAGTAGTGATGTTCACCTCTGCCATTTCACTGAGATGACATCACATTAGTACACACTGCCAAATCAGAGATGCCAAATCAGAGTGCTCGCTCAGTAATCCTTCTGCAGTCTCTCTCTCTCTCTCTCTCTCCCTGACAGGAGAGTTTACATTGCAAACGGGTGTAGCAGCTACCCAGTGATGGATGGGTCCAGTGACAGGAGGAGGTGGAAACCCCTTCAGCTTTTATTTTCCAGTAGGGTGGACTACTGTAATGGTCTCTTAGCTGGTCCGCCCCAGAAAGACCATTAAACAGCTGCAGCTCATTCAGAATGCTGCTGCTAGAGTTCTATCCAGGACCAAGAGAACGTGTCACTCCAGTTCTAAAATCTTTACACCGGCTTGCCAGTTAGTTAGAGAATAGACTTTGAAGTGCTGCTACCAGTCTATAAATCACTGAATGGTTTAGGCCCTGAATACATGTATGATAGTGGATGAGTAGGGCTCTTAGATCCATGGACCAGTAGAGACAGGGTGGAGCAGCATTTAGCTGTTATGCAACTGGAACAAACTGCCAGAAGATCTTAGGTGCACCCCAAATGTAGCAAATTTTAAATTCAGGTTAAAAAGATTTTTCTTTTCATGTGCCTGTGATTGAGCTCAAAATGTGCACTATATTCTTACAGTGCCTTACTTGTAATTATATCACTTATCTTTTAACTATTCTCTTTTAATTTACTACTTTTATGTACTTTTTACTTTCTTTTTAATATTATTTAATATTTTATAGATAGATGGATATATATATGGATGTATAGATAGATATATAGATATAGTGATAGATACGTAGATAGATAGATAGATAGATAGATAGATAGGTAGATACTGTAAATGAATAGATAGATAGATAGATAGAGAGAGAGAGATAAAGAGGGGGAGAGATTTTAAAACTGCTGCAGAGTGTATTCCCTGTGTGAAGCTCAGGATGTTTTTCACTACAAAGCGTGAGTTTCTATGTCCGCTTTAGCGATCTTGCATGAATTTGACACATTTTTGACACTATGACAGCCAGTCTCCGCACAAGGGATTCGGTTGTGTTCATTGGGTCGGCGCATACCGAAGACATGTGTGTGGTCTTTGTGTGTGTGTGTGTGTGTGTGTGTGTGTGTGTGTGTGTGTGTGTGTGTGTGTGTGTGTGTGTGTGTGGTCTTTGTGTGTGTGCTTTGGACACACTGTGTCTGAGTGTGTCTCTCTTTGTCTCTGTCTCCCTCCTCTATCTCGATGTCTCAAGCTTCCTTGAGTCTGTTTTTGTCTACACACAGTGAAAGACATAAATAGACAGACACACATAGACAAGTTTCAAAAACCTTCATTGCACTAGAACAAAGATACAGATCTGTGTTGTCTTATCCTAGAATACTTCTCTCTCTCTCTCTCTCTCTTTTTCTGTCTCTCTCTCTCTCTTTCTTTGTATCTCTGTCTCTTTCTCTCTCGCTGCATAATTTCAGTATGTCAATGAAGGTATAAAATATAAACAGACTTAGTGTTAACAGTCTTAAATCAGATTATGTGGGGAGGGTTTTGTATCAGTCGTACAGTGTGCTCTATGTCTGAAATATAGAAATAACGTCACTGAGCCAATGTTTCACAATAGAAATGTTTACTATTTAAATGTGGCAGACGTGAGGTCAGAGAGAGACACTGCATTTGTGCCTGTGTGTGCTGTGGAACATGAACTCGTGACCCCAGAAGTTCGTTCAGTCAGTGAAGCACATTTCATTAAAGGGAAGAGAGAAACTGTAGAAAATGTTTGTACAGTCTGTGCTTTACCGCGCTCTCTCCTTCCGATCTCTGAAGGAGCACTCCATTCAGTGCCTGTAGTCGATTGGCCTACCGTGTGGTGCTGGAGTGGGCACTCAAAGGAGAGCGCCTCCCTTCCGTAATCAACTACAGGCACTGAATGGAAATTACATTCTCTGCAGTTTCTTTAGTTATTGAGGTAAACAGACACAGGTGCATCTCTGTGGGGATCCTTTCCATTTTGTTAGACCCTTATAATAACATTTATGACTGAAATACTGTTTCTTTTTATATTAAAAGCAACTGGTAACATAGCCTGCCTTTTTGCCTGTGTGTGTTCTGTGTTCTGCGTTCTGTGTTCTGCGTTCTGTCTCTGTTCTGGAACTCACCCCAGGACTCGGCCTCGCTGGTCATGACAGCGTATCTGACATACACGGACCACCTTAGCATTGCTCCAAACAAAATATGATTAAACAAACCTCGCCGGAGCTCATAATGAAAACTCCAGCACAGAGATGTTTACTCAAAGCCCTGGACTGTGTGAGTGACCTGCTACGGTTTGTTTCAAGAGTCATTTGTTTCAATAAAGCATAGACGTTGTATACGGTCCAAATGCCAGGCTGCCTTTGGCGAGGGACAGCGTGATTTGGAGTCGGATTTTTCAACCGCAGCGAATAACGGGGTTCAGTTTTTTTTTGCGCGAGGTCCGGGTGTTGAAATATGCGGCTCCCCTGGTCCACTCTGACCAAAATGAAATGCAGAGGAAGGAGGGAGGAATGTTTGTTTTTTTCTCCCTCTCCTCTCCTCTCCTCTCCTCTGTTGAAATTGACTCTGAACCCATATGAATGTCTTCAGAAACTGAACGGAACGTCCAAGAGATTTTTACAGTGCTGCAGCTGGAACGGCAAAACTCTTTTCTTCAGTCTCTCTCATTTTGCTCCTCTATAAACACAATCATAATGAACTTAATAGAGCCCTTCTTGCCAAGACCTTCCATCACATATATACACACACACACACACACACACACAAAATGAAGCTCTGCAATGAAACTTTAGATGCCCTGGCAACGAGACTGCCGTGCACTCATGGCAACCAGATGAGTTTGGTAACTTCACACAAGTTTTTTAGAAAATCAGTTTGTTCCAAGGTGCTAGTCTGTTGTATCTCACAGAAGAACAAAATGGACAACAGCGCAGAGCTGCTTATGCTCCTTGGTGACGCTTTAAGGGTTTGTTTAAGGTGCCTACATAAGGATTTCATAGCACATTAATAAACACTGAATGTTCTTTTATACGCGTTTGAAAGATGACATGATGTAATGATGACATTACACTGACACGGGATAAATTGAGAGTGATTTAATTATATACCCATAACATTGCAAAACATAGTCATAGAGTGATTATGTGATTAATGAATTCATGGAATATGTCTCATTCTTAGAGGTGTAGCGTTGTGAATAGGCGTTATGATTTTGCTGCCATTCCACTTTATTTGGAAGCCCCCCTCCTGCTTATCAAGAACCTCAAGGTCAGTCTTCAGTCGCTTGTGATTTGAGAAAATATACTTCAGGTAGTCATCTGCCGATAGCTCACAATACTTCAAGTTTAGATTCTCAGTTTGTTATTTATGTTGGTATCACTAAACAGACAAAAGTGTCAGACACTGAGATGTACAGAGCTCAAATTTGACCTGTTCTTTAACACAAACGTTGACCTCGTGTACTCTGTATCGCTCCAGTTTTTCCATAATATCTCTGTGGTGGGTGTCCGCAGCGCTGCTCGCCATAATATTTGAGCTGAACCGCCAATCAAAAACACCCTCCATTCCTCGCTTATTGATTGGCTGGAAGAATGTATGCCTTGGCCCGAGCCACTTTATTTTTTTTTCCCATTTACCGAACAAAGACTGTGCAGGAACACCAGAGGTTTTTTTGAGCGTACAAACTGAATATATAGCTATCAGAATGTGAGGAGAATTTTGCTGAATTCAATGAAAATTGTCATGGATTATAATCAATTATCATTATAATCTGTACCTTGAACCCTAACCTCAAGAACTTTTTTCAGTATAAAATAAACCCACTATAGAGCTTCAGAGGTCAATTGGCTTCAGTAACTTTTTATATTGTATTTCTTTCTTTGGACTGTACTTAAGTGTATAACTACATAAATGCTTCTGTAATATCAACTTCTGCACAAGATCTACACAAGAGCAAGCAGACAGACCATTCAAATTTTCATTTTAATTATACAAAATAAGAGGATCTCAGGTTACTCACTGGAAATGTTAAAAATAGGATAATTTGCTACGCATTGTAAGTAAATTGATTGTGTGAATTCTATTCATTTGAATAATTATTCTGAGTGGTGTGGTCATTTAATTCGTCATAGTCATGTTGCTGTCGTCAAGGCTTTATTTGGAAGGTTCCTTCTTGGTTAACCAGAGCCTCAAGGTTCTTCTGAAGATTAGAAAAGTAGATTTTAATTTCTCTCAGTTGCTTGTGATTTGAGAAAATATACTCCAGGTAGGCGTCTGCCGATCCCCAACAATACGTAAAGTATAAAAGAGCTTCATAATTGATGTCAGTATCTGTGAACCAACAACCCGTAGTACTATACTTCAACATAAAGGTTGAACTCTTGTACTCCTTGTATCTCTCCAGTATTGTCATTGCATCTCTGTGGTAGGTGTCCACAGCGCTTTTCCCCGCTCTCTTGGTGCTCTCAAAGTCCTGAGTCCCTGATTCCCCGATCTTCTTCCGGAGTCTGGCCATGTGGACGAGCATCTGCGCATGGAAGGCTGCACCGTTGACCCAGTGCTTGACGGCGCGTGAGCTCATCTTCTTGTCCAGAAGGATGGAGTTGCGCAGTCTGGTGAGCTGCAAGCTCAGCTGCGTCTCCAGCCGCTCCGAGTCCGCCAGCAGCCGGCGGCTGTCACGCAGGTGCATCTCGTAGCGCTTCAGGTATTCTTCCATCAGGTCACGGACCTCCGAGGCCGTCTCTTCTGCAAAGACGCGCCGCAGCATGTCCATCGGGCTCGGATCGCTGCTTTTCTGCGAGCCATTTGTGGCGATGAACACCACTTGTAGGATCATAGAGATAATGAGGGCGCCCACACCCACTGCATGGGGCACAGCACTGAATCCTGCCAGGGCATCGCCGCCCTTCTCCATAAAGTCTGGGAGTTTGCTCTTCAGTTCTTCCTGCAGGCTGGATGAGTACGCCTCTAGGCAGGCTGTAGAGTATTTCCCAGAGTATCTCATCAGGGAGTCGTCAATGCCCACATTAATGTAGTTTTGCGTGATGGCACCGAAGAGATGAGGTGCTAAGAGTAGTGTCTTCTCCTGACTAAGAGACTCCTGTGCACCCATGGTCTCACTGTTTAAAAACAAGTGATTCAGAGAGAGGAGAGTGCAGTCCGGAGATGAGAAGGTCAGAGTGGGTATGAAGTGTGTAAGCAAGGATATCCATGAACCCTCCCCACCTTGTCATCGTTTGCTGTGTCTAAGGTCCATTTTTCGTCCTTGCTGTAATGTTGCTAAATCAACATGTTTATGTAATGCTGACTAGCCAATGCCTGTGAACCCTCCCCACTGTGTTTTTTTTCCAGTAACTGTGAGTTTGCTGAATGTGTAAATAACCATTATTTGTCCTTCCAACAATGTTTCAACTCAGTGTGTACCAGTACTTGATAATATTGCCCCCTAGAGAGAGTGTAGACTAGGGTTGGGTACCGAAAACCGGTTCCAATATGGCACCGGTTCCAATACAACCGGTACCTACCCGGACCGAAATGCAACGCAGATTTCGGTGCTTCCTTTCGGTGCCTGAGCCGATTGATATAAATAACAGCAACAAATCATGCAGCTAAATGAGGCTGGTTCCAAAACAGTACAAAACTAGCGATAGCTAACGAGCAGTAACGTTAGTGGCGTAGATCTGTCTGAGTACGATCTGTATGAATACTTTTTTGGGTTGTGTCATATACGGTAATAGCATTACTTTACAGGTTGCTAGGCAGATTTCGTGGGGCACATATAAAACTGCCCCATCTCCCAATGTAAACTTTGGCCTGTGTCACTCACGCTCATTGGTGATTACATAGCAACAGTCTTATGACAGCGAAGAGCAGGCAGCATTTCACAGAGCAAGCACAAACAGAGCTAGCCATCAATTTAACAGAGAAAATGGTAAACGGTCAAAAGTGTGGCTGTATTTCACACCAAAAGATTCAAACAACGCGACGTGGAGCAAATGCAACAAAAAAATTGTGTGTAAAGGGGGGAGAGAAGGCAAGAGTCAAAGGCAGATTAGCAACCGCAGACTGAAGACTAAACGGAGATGCCAGCAACCCTAAACCTAGTCTCCTAAAGGGGCAGTACAAATTCACGTACCCAGTGGGTTCAAATAACAAGATTAAGTATAAACAAGATAGAAAAGATAGGTATAAACAATTCAGAAAATGTTGAAATTTCATGAAATAAATGCAAACAAAATAATACATTTTTGACTCCGAAGGCAAATATGCTCATATTTCTGCAAAAGAATTACTGAAGTTTGAAGCTGTAGTGTCTGTACAGAGTGTGTGTGTTTTGTATTTATTTATATTTATTTAAGTATACTGTAAACTGTTGTTAACAGTTAATATATTGTTCATATTTTGAAGTTAAAAGGTTTGAAGCCAAGTGTTTGTATTTATTTATATTTATAGTATACCTTAAACAGTTAATATATTGTTCAATTTGAAGAAAAAAAATTGCCTTGGCAATAAAAAAGCCTTTTTTTGAAAGTATCGGTTCAGGCACCGTTTAGGCACCAGTATCGTTTTAAAAATATCGGTTAAGCACCGGGAATCGGGGGGAAAAAAACGATACCCATCCCTAGTGTAGACCCATAGTTCATTTTCAGCCCTGGTTTAATGAGAATACATGCATGTTGAGGTAAATATGGCAAAGGAAAGGTTGTAGATGTCTTATGACATCATGCGTAACTGCTCCAGTAACTCATCATCATTTAGTTATTTAGTAACTACTAAAAAAGCTAGAAATTACTACTTAAATTGTGTCACAGTAATTTCCTCTTCAGACTCCAGTGATGATTTTAAAAATTATTTTGTTAATTAATGGAATAAGATCTTCAGTATCAGTTTTGGGCACTGGTATTGGGCACTGGTATTGGGCGCTGGTATTGGGCGCTGGTATTGGGCGCTGGTATTGGGTGCTGGTATTGGGCGCTGGTATTGGGCAGTGGTATTGGGCGCTGGTATTGGGCGCTGGTATTGGGCAGTGGTATTGGGCACTGGTATTGGGCGCTGGTATTGGGCGCTGGTATTGGGTGCTGGTATTGGGCGCTGGTATTGGGCGCTGGTATTGGGTGCTGGTTGTCCCAACATGTGTAATGTGTCCTCCACTCTGGGTCATTTTAATGCCTTGTCACTTCCTGCCTGACTGACCTGGTGTTTCCCATGAAACCCACAACATGCCCTACAGATGGCATTCCCTCTCTCCTTTTAGAAGAAGGGTTTCGTGCTGTGGGTAGAAATGTCCTCGACATCATAAATCAATCATTGGTCTCCAGAGTTGTACCAAACTTTTCTAAACATGCAGTGCTGCAAGCTTTGCTGAATAAGCCTAACCTAGATCCTGATTTCTAAATTTCCTTTGTCATCAAAGATACTTGAGAAGGCTGTTTTTAATCAATTACAACACTGTTTGACAGAGAAGAGGATCCTTAATGAGTACCAGTCCGGGCTTCGTGCAATGCACAGTCTGCACTCCAAAAAGTTACAAATGATCTGCTGACTCAAAGGGCTTAGATTTGACTGCTGCCGTCGATACAGCAGACCTCAAAGTGCTGCCTGAGACATTGCATTGGGGTAAGAGGAAAAGCACTTGGGTGGTTTGCCTCTTATTTATCTGATAGGACCGTGGTGGTCAGTACTCATGGTGTCCTCTTGAATACTAGCCTTCTCTTGTGTGAGGTTCCTCAGGGTTCAATTTTAGGTTCCCTTCTATTCTCTCTCTTGTTATTACCCCTTGGGCAGAAGCATGGGATTTCCTACCATTGCTATGCCAATGACACCCAGATCTATTTTCCTCTTTAGTCTGTACATGTCGGTTTGCAACCACTGCCTGGAGGACATTAAGTTATGGGTGACAGCTTCCTGAAGCTTAACAAAAACAACCCCCACCACCAGTGCAGACATTAGCACTTTGCACCATTAGCACCAAAAGCCTGTCGTTGATTCTGAATTTAAATTTGACAGACAAGTCAATTCTGTGGTAAGTGCTTCATTCTATCAACTGAAAAACAATAGCCGAAGTAAGACATTTCCTGTCCCTAAATGGTTATGAGAAGGTGGTCCACACTTTTATATCTTCCAGGCTGGACTGTTGTAATGCATTACTTTCAGGCATTAACCAGGCATATCTTAATAAACTGCAAGTCATCCAAACTATGGCAGCTAGATTTCTAACTAAGACCAAGAAGTTTGATCACATCACACCCTTTTTAGTTACTCCCAGTAAGTGGCTTAGTGGCTCCCAGTAAAGTTTAGAATTATTTTAAAGATTTTATTGTTTGTTTTTAAGGCTGT
>NC_045177.1:5048924-5061424 GCF_900700415.2 Clupea harengus
TTCTCCCCAAAGCCCTCATTGTTCTGGGATCAGCCATCATAGATAATTGATAGTGATGAACTCTGCCTGCTGGCAATTGAGCCTCTTTCAACATATAAACAACAGAAAGACATCATAGATCACGTCATTCTTCTCTTTCTCTCCATCCATCCCTCCTTCCCGACCTATTCCTCCTTCTCCTGCTCACTGACACCCCCCCCCCATCACCACCACCACCACCACCACCACTAACACCACCACCACCACACACACACACACACACACAGACACATTTCCATATAGCCTTTTATCTTTTATCTTCTTCTAGCAATCTACGCACACTGGCGCTCCTTTGTTCTGGCCTATCTCAACACAGCTTTGGTTGGGGCCGGCACATTGCTGATGGGGATATGCTGTACAGTTGGTTGATATATCTGGGTGTGTGTTATGAGGAGTGTCTTTTGTGTGTGTGTGCATGTGTGTGTGTGTGTGTGTGTGTTTGTGTGTGTGTGTGTGTGTGTTGGCTGCATGTTGAGGATTTTAGTCTCAGTCATGTTCACACTGGACCTATATAAATGTATCTTCAAGAAGTGTCAGGGACGCTGTAAAGAAGAGGCATACTTCATGAGATCTTTCTGAGAGCAAAGATTCTATGTAGAAGGTGTTCTCGACCGAAATAATCTCTCTGAAGGTCTTTTTAGCCCTAAAGGGGTTCTTATAGTTTAAAAGCTTTCCATGTCAGATGCAGAACCCTCTCAAAGCTGTCACAGCACCCACTCAAGACAACATCATTTTTTTGCCAATGACAACAACACTAAAACAAATATGATGTACATTTTCCTGGTGGACATGTTATCTGTAAATGGTTGACTTTTATATGTGTGTCCAACTGTGACCAGACACTTGCAACACAGCTGGAACGGAGCCAGGGTGGTCTCACGTTCACAGTGAGGTTTTTAGGGGCAATGTGTGTGTGTGTGTGTGTGTGTGTGTGTGTGTGTGTGTGTGTGTGTGTGTGTGTGTGTGTGTGTGTGTGGTGTTTAAGGGCCAGCCCCAGAGGTCTGGAAATGATTAGGGTTCGTGTGTAACTAAACCGATGGCAATTAAAAGTAATTGAATTAAATGTCACTTTTGTCTCACACAGGAAAAACAGCCCTCCAGCTGCGTGTGCAATCCTGTGTGATCACTCGGACCTCGCCGGACGTGCTCTGACCTTTGACCTCATCAGTTTGATAACAGATCATAAAATCCAACAGCAACTTTCATCAACAAGAGCGGGGTTTCTTCAAGAATGTTTCATTTAGCGTGAGCTAAATCATCATTTCAGTTGGCAAGCAAAACCATATACACGGTTGTATACACTTTAAGACAGTTGCCAATCGCATACTGTCTCGTACACTGCGTTCTTTTCTTTTAATAATTTGTTTTCTCATTTGGGTCTGCATGGCATTAGACCAATAATGAGGATCATATCTCAAGGCCTCTTTCTGGCTGCTTGTCACTGGCGATCTAAGATCCCCCATCCCAGAGCTCATCAATCCCCTATCCCAGAGCTCATCCCCTATCCCAGAGCTCATCCCCTATCCCTCATCTCCTATCCCAGAGTTCATCCCCTATCCCAGAGCTCACCCCCTATCCCAGAGCTCACCCCCTATCCCTCACCCCCTATCCCAGAGCTCACCCCCTATCCCTCATCCCCTATCCCAGAGTTCATCCCCTATCCCAGAGTTCATCCCCTATCCCAGAGTTCATCCCCTATCCCAGAGTTCATCCCCTATCCCAGAGTTCATCCCCTATCCCAGAGCTCATCACCTATCCCAGAGTTCATCCCCTATCCCAGAGCTCATTCCCTATCCCAGAGCTCATTCCCTATCCCAGAGCTCATCCCCTATCCCAGAGCTCATCCCCTATCCCAGAGTTCATCCCCTATCCCTCATCCCCTATCCCAGAGTCCATCCCCTATCCCAGTTCATCCCCTATCCCAGAGTCACTGGATCTCTTCTTTTTAATATGGCTCAGTGGAGTGGAACACCTCGTCTTTTTCCATCCCTCTCATTCAAGCCAACATTCTTCTTACCCCATTTTTTCTGTACCCCCTCTTCTCTGGGGGTGGGGGGGGAGACTCACCCCCTTCTCTTGTTTTCTCCTGGTCTCAATCTACTCCACATGTCTACAGGTATGGCTGTGGCGCTCGGGTGGGGTGGGGGTGGGGGTAGGGGTGGGGGGGATGGAAAGTTTTGGGGGAGAGCTTGCGTGTGGAGTCCGGCTCGAGCGTGGCAGGAGGTGCCGTATATCTGCCAGAGCTGCGGTGGCGGGGTCAGTCGGGTGGGGGATTGAAGGTGGAGGCGGCCCTTGGAGTGGTGGTGTGTGTGTGTGTGTGTGTTAGGGGGGTGGGGGTCGTGTTAGGGGTATTGAGGGCTGGAGGTTGGGGGGAGCGATCGCTCGATCATCAACTCTACCCATCATTCCTTCCTTCAGCCGCCCCCTCCGACCTTCCTAACAACCTACCATTGCTTTCATTAATGCCAGATTTTTCTCATAAATTACATTATCCTCCCCTCATCTCTCTGAGTTCCTTTCTCACTCTCTCTCTCTCTCTCTCTCTCTCTCTCTCCCTCTCTCTCCTTCTCTCTCTCCCTCTCTCTCTCTCTCTCTCTCTCCCTCTCTCTCTCTCTCCTTCTCTCTCTCTGTCTCTCTCTCTCCCTCTCTCACACTCTCTCTCTCCCTCTCTCTCTCACTCTCTCTCTCTCTCTCTCTCTATCTCCTTTTCTCTCTGTCTCTCTCTGCCTCTCTCTCTCTCTCTCCCTCTCTCTCCCTCTCTCTCTTCCTCCCTTAGCCACGTCTGTCTCAGCAGTCAGTCATACTGCCCTATTCTCCATAAATAGGAAACACATTTTATGGGAGGGGGGTTGGACATTGTATCGGCCTCATTTAATTTGTTTGTTTATTCAGACATTTGTTCTGCTGCATGCTGCTTTTGCCTGTGTACCCCCAGGCTCCCCCATGCGTCAAACACTCTCTCCAATTTACACACTCCCTTCTACATACAGCCTCCTGACACACACACACACACACACACACACACACACACACACACACACACACAGACACACACACACACACACACACACAAAACACACACACACACACACACACAAAGGCACAGGCATACACAGGCATACATGTAAATATAATGTCATGTACTGTTGTTTGAACTTATAATGCAACAATGCAGAATGCGGACCAAATGACATACATGTTCCATGACAGTATTGATTAGCTATCTTTGATCAGTACGCTTGAGATTCGGCACCAGGGGTATTAGTTAGTGGAATGATGGAGCTGATTATCCAGAGCCCTCAGTGGCGATGGGCCTGTCACTAACGCCCATCAAACCCCTATCACCTCAGACACAGACACAGGGCACAACGCTTGGAGCCACAGCCCAGTGCAGGACCTTAGATAGAGAACTCAGTGGGGTTCAAGTGAAGTTTTTGAGGTAATACCCCTGTGCCATGGTTATCCTGTGGAAACTAAGCCTTTGGGTTTGTTATGGTATCCTGTGTATTGTACCCTATGCCCTAGTTAGTGCACTGAGGGCTAAAAGGGCCCCCATAGGCCTCTGTGTGAAGTCACTCATAATGACGAGGATGTTGTTGCATGAGAGTGCATGTTGGTGTATGAGAGTGCATGAGAATGCATGAGAGTGCATGTTGTTGTATGAGAGTGCATGAGAGTGCATGAGAGTGCATGAGAGTGCATGTTGTTGTATGAGAGTGCATGAGAATGCATGTTGGTGTATGAGAGTGCATGAGAGTGCATGTTGTTGCATGAGAGTGCATGTTGTTGTATGAGAGTGCATGAGAATGCATGAGAGTGCATGAGAGTGCATGTTAGTGTCAAACCCAAAGATGTCCCCATCCTCACTGGAGCCCAGATAACCTGGCACCCTCCAACATGACGTTATGGACTGACCAAATACCAGTGGTGAGAAGCATATAGTAGATAGTATAGTTTAACAGTCAGCAATAGATTACATTAGCTTCAGACTGGGAACTGACTGGGAACTGACTGGGAATTGACAGGGAACTCACTGGGAATTGACAGGGAACTGACTGGGAATTGACAGGGAACTCACTGGGAATTGACAGGGAACTCACTGGGAATTGACTGGTCTATCTGTATGAAACTCGACTGCCTCCAGGGTATCTCTAGACTCCAAAGGGTTTGCTTTGGTGATAGGCATCTCTCTAGTGCAAGCCCCTAAATCTGGAGAAAATTCTGAACCGTCACAAGATGACGTTGAGGACACACTAGGAAGCAAAATGAAATATGATGCAATTAGAGTTTTATCATGCCCCAGGCCTTGTGGGGATAAAACAACTATGAAAATCCTCTTGCATAACCGCTGTCTAGTTTAGGAGCATGATAAATCAGTTCAGAAAACAGGAAAAAGGACTATAAACGGCAAAGGGGCAAAAAAAAATACCTCAAAAGTACAAGAAACAATAGTGTCCTTATGTGGTTTGCCTTGCCAACCAATTCTCTTATAATGCAAACCTTAGCATAATACAACTAGAGACAGAGCTCTCAAAGCACCACATGTAAACCTCATTAGTCACATTGTACGTTTGTGCGTGTGTGTGTGTGTGTGTGTGTCTGTGTGTGTGTGTGTGTGTGTGTGTGTGTGTGTGTGTGTATGTGTGTGTGTGTGTGCGAATGTATGTGTCTGTTTGTGCCCAAGTGTGCATGTGTGTGTGTGTGTGTGTGTTTTGTGTGCGTGTGTGTGAGTGTGTGTGATTGTGTGCGTGTGCGTGTGCGCCTCACTTGGAGGTCATAGAGGACATTCATATAACAGGTAACCGTGTGGAAATAAAAAAATTGAGAATTGAAACAGTCCATTGTTGAAAGGAAAGCAGCCCCTCTCCCAGGTTACACTAATGCCTTATTTTACAGTGGAGGAGCTCTGGAGCCAGCCTTACCGAATTTTAACACGTTGTTCTTGGCAAGACCTTTCCACAGCCCCTGGCCTGGAAAAACATGTGCTATACTCCACACACACTCACACACACACACTCACACACTTGCACACACACACACACACACACACACACACACACACACACACACACACACACACACACACACACACACACACACACACAAACGCACCAATACAGCAAAAATATTTACTCAACAGCAATTTTCTGAGGAATTTGGGATGCTAATTAAAAGAATGTGTGGAGTAGAGCCACAATGGCCTCTTTTCAGTCAGACTTGGCAGTGAGCCACAGGCCAGGTTTCTTCAATCGGACGGGGAGAAGAAGGCGAGGATCCTCTTCCTCGGGAAAGACAGCAAGGAGGAAGAGGAGGGCAGTCTGACTTTTCATTCATAATGTTGGACTTTATTGTGTGATCATATTTGCATGAAAATATGCTTGAGGTGTTTTTGATGACGTTTGATGATGTTTTTTTGCAGTTGTTGAGCAAAGTGCAAGAATTGTAAGATATATCGAGTGATGAAAGTACACTTGACATGGCACATTGGGTCACATAGACCCTTTACGGAGGCGTGAAGAGAGGATAGTGTTGCACAGACCCATGCGATTAAGTTGTAGATGTTTGTGAAGAAAGGTGCAGGCATAGAAAAGTGCAGGAAATGGGAGAAGTACACATAATATTGAATTTGTATTGAGCTTTGCAGTGTTAAAATAGACTCTTCATGAGACCATCAAACATTAGACCATAAGACCATATAGTACGTATCAAGAACACTGACAGTAAAACCCCCATCAAACACATTTAATTAATCCCAAATCTAAAGAAGACATTTAAACGTAACCTGATGATGAGGGGGGCGATCATAACTGATGGTGTCACCTGATGGTGTGTCAGGTCTTTCTAAACTTGAATGCAGCGTCACACAGATCTGCCCGTGTCCTTGTCCAGCTCCTGCAGCCCATGTGACCCAGTGAAACATACCAGAAGTGTGGTGTCTCTTCTCCTAATAGAACCATCAGATGCGATGGCCTAGCGCACGTTCTAACGCTGACGCTCCTAGTCCTCCGTGGTGAGAGGCCGTGTAAATATTTGCCTGGTTTTTGGCAAGTGCTGCCCCAGGAACATGTCCTCAGTTGCTAACAACAACACGGAACAACAGTGTTGAACCAATCCATTCTTGGCCGGGCCCAGCAAAACTCAAGTGAAGTGGCGGAGTCTGGATGGAGTTCCTCACACGCCTGGCCTTGCAAGGCTCCGACTCTGGTCTGGTCTGGTCTGGTCTGGTCTGCTCTGGTCTGGTCTGGTCCCTGTTCCCCTTTCTTTCTGTCTTCACTGGGACATCGCAGACATACCTGAAGCATGAGCAAGCCCACAGAACACACACACACACACACACACACACACACACACACACACACAAACACACACACACACACACACACACGCACACACACATATGCATGTGCTCTACATATACATGTACCTACTCTCTCTCTCTTACACACACACAAACACACAGACACACACACCCAGACACAAGAACACATAAGGGAAAGGTTTGTTCTGTTGCTGTGGATACCTACTTGGCCAGGCATATAAAAACCCTCGGCTCTAGATTTATGTCTAGTCAGGACGGGAGACACGAGGAGGTGAATGAGGAAAGAGGTAGAGAGTCGAGGAGAGGTTATAGTGTGGAAAAAATGAGTGTGTGTGTGTGTGTGTGTTTCAGAGAGAGTGATGCTGAGAGAGACAAGGAAAAGAGGAGAAGACAGAAGGACATTAATACACGCACAAGACTGTCTCGGAGGGACGTGAGGTTGTTGACCCCTTTGGCTCCGAGAAGTGTTGGCCTCTGGAGAACAGGCATCCAGAACGTTCTTCCAACGTGACAAACCACATTCCTGCCCTAAAAAATGTATACATTCAGACAAGATATTATCATCACAGTAGAAACAGAATTATGCTAAATCTGTGGCTCTATTTCATCACATTCCAGCATATTAGCATTCCGGGGTTGTGTGATATATTCATTCTGTGGGGCTGTGGTTTTATTTACTCAAATCTGAGTTTTAAATATTGCAGTCAAACTCAGTAGAGAATCAGATTCTCCACATTTTGACGTATATTTATTTACCGTCATTACTATGCCATACATCCAGTGGCTATACCATTATTATCTTTTGGTATTAAAATACTTAAACTGAATAGGATTTGATGGCAAACAGCTGAATGAAGTGGTCCTGGACTGTAGTGTACTGTATTGTACAAGTCAAGGAAGAGGGGGGACTTCGGCTGAACAGTTCATTTGCCTGTCAGTTAAAGGGCAGCAGTAAACAGCACAAGGCAAATGTGTAGTCTAATGTTAAATCCATCTATGGAGATACAAAATCTACTGTAAGCACTCAGCTGGCGCACGTACATGAGAGACTTAAAGGCCGTAAATCAGATCCAACTGTCATAGTTTATTGCTGTGCATTAGGCTTCAGACCGCACTCCATTCAGGAAGTTAGACAGTTGTGGTTATTGAGAGTCAACAGCTCTGGCAGTCTGCAATGTCTGTGTGTTTATTCTTGAGGAAATGCAGCAGCGTTACACAGCTCTCATACGCAGTCCCTCCAGGATTTCACTGTCTTTTGATTATTTTTCGCAATCAAAATGAGGGATTTTGTGGTGGTGATTTCTAGGAATTGTCCAGAAATCTGCCAATTTCTGTTTCTCTGTAAACACCACTTAAAATCCACATACTAAACAAATTAATGAGAGAAAAAAATCACAGACATCAGACAGATTATCTGTGAGAATTTCAGTTTTAAAAAAAAATATATTTTATATATAGATGTATATATATATAATGGTATTTTTAGTTTTTGCGTTATGTCATGTTATGGAGACATAAGAACACTCATTTTAGATGTGTCATCTGATTGCACAAATTATGACAACTTTCACAATCATAATACCATCCATACTAAGGTGGCATTGAAAATAAGTCAATGTTGTGCTTACTTTGACCCTTTGAAATCAAATCAAAGTTCTTGTTAATATTCATAACAGTAATAATGAACACTATTTACAATTTCACAACTTAATACAATGCAGAATAGCATAATGTAAGTTCTTTTCATGAAATAACAGTTATAGATCAAGCTATGTCATGAACTTCAAGTGAATGTCGTATACGTATACCACCATCAGGAGGCTAGAAGAAGCAGAAATAAGTTGCAATTTAACATCAAGACTTTTTTGTAAATGTAGATGCAATTTATGCGGTCAATTATTAAAAAAATGCAGCGTCACTAAGAATTTTGGTAAATTGCTGATGTTGCATTTTATTTAAAAATCAGAGAATGTGTGAGAACTCCTCTCCGCATTCACCCCATCACTTATGCTTGTGAGCAAGAGAGAGAGAGTTTTTTTACTGAACACTTTTGGTAATTACAGTTAAGTGCAGTAGAGGACAAGCAACAGTTCTCTCCTTTTCTGAACAGCATTCAATTATCAGGAGGCCATCGATTTGGACCTGGGTTGGACCGCCAGGGTAAGCTAGTGTTTTGGAAAAGGAGTGTTTGTGTGTGTGTGTGGGTGTATAAGGACATGTGATGACATGTGTGTGATGTGCATGAGCTTGTCAGTGTGTGTGTACGTGTGTGCAGGGGCATACCCACTTTTTTTTACATGGGGCCTCAGGTGAAGCACATGCAGCAACACACACACACTAATGTTCGCTGGGGTGGGGAACAGTTGGTGATTGGAGACACACACACACTAATGTTTGGTGGGGTGGGAGAGACACACACACACACACACACACACACACACACACACACACACACACACTAATGTTCGGTGGAGATGGGAACAGTTGGTGATTGGAGATGTGTTTTTTTCCACTGAACCCCCAGGCGAGCTGTCAGTTGTCAATGTGTGAGACTCATAAATGGGTTAGAGGTAGGGCTGAACGATTAATTGCATTTGCGATTTAATCGCGATATGATAGAACGCGATTTTCTAACCGCAACGTTCGCGATTAAAAAACGTGGTCACAAAAAAAATAAAAAATAAATAAAAAATTTAATTAAATTTTTTTTTTTTTTTTAAGATGGTACATTTTGCACACAGTGTTTAAAAAGTGCATGCCTAGTGTTTATACTTAAAATTACTTTTTTTAAATTACTTAAATGCACAGTGGCAAAGCCACCGATTTGTTGTTCTTGTTTCTGTAATGAGCAGTTAAATAAAAATGTAAAATGTGGGAAAGAATATTTTACACTAAATGTATCTAATATTGTGTTGGTCATATTTAAATCATTCATTACGTTTTGTTGGAAAAAAAAGAGGATAAAAAAAAAAATCGCATATCGAATCGCAATCGCAATATTTTGGTAAAAAATCGCAATTAGATTATTTCCCCAAATCGTTCAGCCCTAGTTAGAGGCTGACTGTTGAGCGCATACAGTCAATATCTACATATTATATAAGTGTGTGTGTGTGTGTGTGTGTGTGTGTGTGTGTGTGTGTGGATTTGTGTTCGTGCACGCTTGCTCATAAAACACCACCATTTCTAAGAAAACACTTTTATTCATCCAAAAAAGCACAAACATCCATTTACAACAAAAGGCGATAAAAAGACAAAATGCCTCCCAAAATCAACACATCAACATCATCCACAAAAAAAGCTGTTATGAAAATATTTCAAATATCCTCAGTCCCTTGTGTGGTGTGAAACTGTATTTCTTTTTGCTTTTCCAGTTCAATCGTTAGGTTCTGCTCCTTCCCCATACATTCCCTGTATGTGAAAATGTACTTGGCCAATACACATGATTCTGATTCTGATTCTGATTCTGATTCTGATTCTGTTTCTCTGCATTGATGCATACCATTTAGTACTTGTTGAATTCATATAGCATTCAGCAGAATCAACACATTAAAAAATGTCGTTTGGAGAAAAAATACTGACTCTCTAGGAGTTAAATGGAATCCTCGGAGCAAAGTTATCCTGCGTTTACACTGTTGAAACACATGGAGACACAAGCTAAGTTTAGCCTTTCAGTCAAATAAAAAACATTTGTTCCAATCTCCTATGGAGAAACTGAGTTTCGTGGGATAACTCTTGCTAACGATGCTTTACAAAAAAAACAACAACAAGTGATGCAGAAAAGATGGTGGAGAGTGATTTAAGAATGAGACGTCCATGCCAAGCTTTTCCAACATCTGATGCTTAGATGTCTGAAATCCTGTAGTCTGAGACAGGATGGGGAAAAAAAAAAATCAAAAAACTAAATCATTCAAAGTTGATTTTTATAGCCTGTTTCGTTTGAACTTTTCATTGTCTGGTTGGTGGCAAGTGTGCAAATCCAGTTCTGAAGCGTGGCCCAAAGTTTCTTGAGCAGTCAGCACTGGAGAGAAACGGAGCAGATCAGCACAGGGAGTGAGGCCAGCCCACAGGGGGCACTTGGAAAGGCCGTATCTGTGAAGCATCATGCCCAGCAAAAGGGTAGGAAATGAACGGCCTCCAAATTGCAAAGCATATCCTAAATTAGGCCCAAGGTCCCTCTTACTTTCTCTTTGTAGTGTGTGAGTGTGAGTGTGTCTGTCTGTGTGTGTGTGCGTGTGTGCGTGCATTGCGTGCCTGTGTGTGTGAGAGTATGTAAACACGAAGTATGTGTATATGTGGTGTGGTCTGTGTGTGTGTGTGTGTGTGTGTGTGTGTGTGTGTGTGTGTGTGTGTGTGTGTGTGCGTCCGTGCGTGCGTGCGTGGGTGGTTGTGTGTGTGTGTGTGTGTGTTAACTGTGTTGATATGCCAGTAATGTCAGAGTGTTATATGTTATATTTACCCTTTTTTCAGCTTGTTTGCAAAGTGCCTTGAGGTTGGTCTCATTGTGTAGTGCTTGACCGCCTATTTCAGGCGGGAATGCAAGGCCTCAGGGTAGTTAGTTACAGCCACTAGCACATCTGTACAATTCAGGCATTCATGTGGTAAAGTTCAAATTTCATGCTAAGAACATGGGAAGGATTTTTATCTGTGATACGTCAGGGAAATGCTACAGTCTTACCATATCAAGAACAACATTGTCATCATTCAACACAAACAGGGACACAATAATGACAAACCATATCAATGTCTTTACAAAAACAAAAACATACAAAGGGCAACACAAGAGAGAAGTAACCTTCACAAAGTACCAATCACAGCAGGGGGCCCACACTCAAGACGGTGAAGATCTCGTCCTCATGTCTTCGTCGTGTTTCAGCTTGTCTTTCACAGCAAGGATCTCCTTTTGAAGGATGGTGTCTCTTCAGGGGGTGGGGGTGGGGTTAGAGGAGGGGGGTTAATCTTGAGCTGCAGCATGAAGCAAAACAAAATGCCATTTTTTTTCTGTCTCCGTACCAATTTTTGTACATTTCTGTCTCCGTACCATTTGTTGTACATTTCCTTATCTGATTCCTCTCCAGCACACCAAGAGAGAGAGAGAGAGAGGGATGAAATGAGTGGTTCATTTGTTTTTTTTTTTGTCTGTTTTTTTTCCGTCAGTGCAACTTTCTCAAGAGGAGCCAGCGAGCGGAGACGAAAGAAATGGCTCGTTGCCATGGCAGAGGCGCAGTCCTGGTGTGTCTGTCGTGTCTTGTCGTGTCACACAGTGTCACACACGTACACACAAACTTCTGTGTGTTTCCTGTCCCCTCCCTTTCCCGAATTCATCCCCCAAATCCCCCCCCACTCCCTCCCTCCGACCCCCTCGACTCTCTGTCTTGGGCCTGAGCCAGCATAGCAGACATCCAAACACACTCCCCCATCTCCTAGTCCAGCAACATGATTGCAAAGTATTACATCTTTCGTTTCATGTGTATAAAAATCATTACAATACAAGCCAGACATAAGAGAATGCAAAACAAAGGCACCTTCATTTTCAAGAGGAAAAAAATACCTCTGCAGGCAATTGCACTTCCTTTCAATACGGGGTTTGTCTCTGGCAAACAAATTTCAGCTGGCTGGGTTTGCTTGCTCACAAACAGTTAGCATAGCTATCTGCGTACCCCATTGGGGAAGAGAGAATAGGTTCAAAGCCAGAAAGCCCATTATGGGCTGGAGGTCTGAACCGCAGTCACATAAGCTCAGAAGTAAGTGAACAGAAGCTGTCTCTTTTCGTGCTCAGAAGTACGAGGGTTTCAGGCTGGCCACGTTGTTGTTAGCGTTGGTCTGTCCCTGCATGAGCAGCACCTCGTACTCCACGCCGTTCGGTGTCTGGGGGGGGCAGGGCGTGATCTCCGGCTGCTTCTGGGGGAGCGGCGCCCCGTTCTCGAGACACGTCTTGACCCCCTCCAGCTCCAGAGGGGTGGGCTCTCCAGCGTCCAGCTCCACGTGAGCTTTCGCCCACTTCCTCCTGCGGAGAAAAATGATCACGGCCACGATGGCCGTCACCACCATCACCAGGGCCAGGCCAGCCAGCGCCAGGACGAGGGAGGAGGCCATGGGCCCTTCGATGCGGGGCTGAACAGTTGAGGTGATCGGCGCACCGGCA
>NC_045177.1:5066424-5076424 GCF_900700415.2 Clupea harengus
AGATCATCATTTAACATGGTAGGAAATGTCACTATTTAGTGAAAACTGTCATACTGTCATATATTTTGTCATATATTTGTGAAAACGGTATTCTTGTGCTAAACACATGCCGCTAGGGCAAATCGTTTGTGCCCTAAATCTCGTCTCTGTTCCTCCATCAACCCCCTTGTTTCCTCTGGCCCCTCTCTCCTCTTGACCTCGTGTCAATCTGTGGTCCCTCTTGCATATTGCCACACGCCCCCCCCCCCCCCCCACACACACACACACCCTCCCCACTGCACCCTCCTCCAACACAAAAAAAAGAAAAATCCACAACTCTCCTCTGCTGCCAACCCCTCCACCCCACCCCACCCCACTCAGAACGCCAGAGTGGAAGTTGGAGCGAAATCCGAGCCCCTTTTTCATTAAAGCGGGCGACGGCTCCTCTCCCTCCTCTCCCTCCTCTCCCTCCTCTCCCCGTCCTCGCCCTGCACTCCCTCCTGGCCAGCGCCTGATCCCACCGGCACGGCTGGAATTCGCAATAACCCTTAAAATCCATCTTCATCACAGGAAGGCAGGAGGAGGCCAGAGCTGGGGTTGCAGCTGAGAGAAGAGAGGGAGAGAGAGAAAGAGAGAGAGAGAGAGAGAGAGAAACAGAGAGGGAGGGAGAGAGATGGAGAAAGAGACAGAGAGAGAGAGAGAGACAGAGAGGGAGGGAAAGAGATGGAGAGAGAGGGAGAGAGAGAGAGGGAGGGAAATGGAGAGAGAGGGAGGGATAGAGATGGAAAAGGAGAGAGAGAGAGAGAGAGAGAGAGAGGGAGGGAGGGAGAGAGGGAAAGAAGGAGCGTGGATGCAGGCGAGGAGAAGGATGAGGATGTGCTGTACTGTACTGACAACCACAAACAACTCCAACCCCTCTCTTCTCGTATGAAATAGCCTTTCACACAACAGCAGTCTGGAATGTACTGTCAAAGTTGGGTGTTTTTCCATGGATATTCTAATCAATCACTTCAATTATGAGTTATGGAAGACGGATCTTAAATCAAATTGAACTACCGAAAAAACAGGGCTGAGATCATAAAATAAGCATCCATCAGTATTTAAACTGACCTGAAAAAGGAACCAGTTCCTATCACCAAACCCTGTGTAAGTAAACCACATCAATGGGCACCTGACCGCGCTCACAGAACCTCACAAAGGCACCCCAACCTGCCAACGCATCATATGAGGATATGACCTCATCCCAACCTGCTTAACGCATCATATGAGGATATGACCTCATCACAACCTGCCAACGCATCATATGAGGATATGACCTCATCACAACCCCTGCTCTAGTAACTCGTATCCTCTCCATTGTCCCTCCTAATCCCCCTCTATAAATGGAAACCAACAGTGTCAAACTGGTTTGGCGTCGCTTCTGTCAGGTGTGTGTATGTGGCGACTGTTTGTCATCCAAAAGTAACGACATCACAGAAGCATACCTTGTCCTGGCGAGCCAACCTAACCGCCGGCAGGCAGGGCAGGGCATGCCACAGGGCACCCTGCACCCCGCGCCTCCAGCCAATCACAAATCGCTAATACGTACGCACACGCTCCTGTCCTTATATGGTGTTTGGGGCTCGGCGTGAGGTGGAGGTGAGGGTGGAGGATAAACAGGAAGGTGAGGGCACACTGGCGAAGGCACACTGGCGAGGGCACACTGGTGATGGCACACTGGCGATGGCACACTGGTGATGGCACACTGGTGATGGCACACTGGCAAGGCCACACTGTATGTATCGTACTTGCACACTTGCTGTATGTGTGGCCGGGTGTCATGTGACAAAGCAAACATAGCCAGGGCTCAACCCAGGAAACCGCAACTCTCCCGCAAATCTTTCCTCCCATGAAAAAACATCATTACAGCCTAATGAAATATGTATCAATAAACCATCCTTATCTGCAACCCCCCCCCCCCCCCCACAACACACACACATTCTCTCTGCCTCTCTGTCTCTTTATTCAGATCTTGGCCGATATGATTGTATGCTTGCCTTGTCGATATGAATACAGTGAATGAATGCCCAGAAGTTATGAAATCCTGAATAACAATAATAATAATAATGTCCATCTGTGCCCAGCTTATTAGGGCTTGCTTTTCTTTCTCACAAAATTCTTCTCTCCAAAATCATTTGGCTTTGAATGCTGAGCCGCGGGCCGAGGGATCAAATGAACGAGGGAGTGGGAGGGATGAGAGAAGGAATGAAAGGCTTATGGCCAAATTTCCCCCAAATTATTTGCTTTGGTCTCTCTCTCTCTCTCTTTTCTTTTCTTCTCTCTCTCTGTCCTTCCATTTCTCTCTCTCTCTCTCCCTGTCTCTCTCTCTTCTCTTCTCTTCTCTCTCTCTCTGTCCTTCCATTTCTTTCTCTCTCTCCCTGTCTCTCTCTCTCTTTTCTTCTTCTCTCTGTCCTTCCATTTCTCTCTCTCTCTCTCTTCATCTCTCTCTTCCTGTCTCTCTCTCTCTCTCTCTCTCTCTCTCTCCCTGTCTCTCTCTCTCTTCTCATCTCTCTCTCTGTCCTTCCATTTCTCTCTCTTTCTCTTTTCTTCTCTCTCTCTCTGTCCTTCCATTTCTCGCTCTCTCTCTCTCCCTGTCTCTCTCTCTCTCTCTTTTCATCTCTGTCTCTCTCCCTGTCTCTCTCTCTCTCTTCTCATCTCTCTCTCTGTCCTTCCATTTCTCTCCCTGTCTCTCTCTCTCTTTTCCTCTCTCTCTCTTTGTCCTTCCATTTCTCTGTCTCTCTCCTTGTCTCTCCCCTACTTTGAGTATTGTAAACGTCGGAGAGGTTCATGTGACTACACCTCCAACTATATGTGGATGCCTCATGGACTCCATGGAAGTGCTCTAATACACAGTGGCTTATTGTGCTGTGCAATATCAGAAAAACATCTGAATATATAATCATACAAACATCACACCATAACCAAATCGTATCTTAACACCATTAATATGTTGTGCGTAGCTGAACACCGTACTCTACTCCCCTATAGGGAAGTTCTTTGGATTCTTGATCAAATGCTGTATGACACGTTTTACACAATACATTTGCATTACCTTTTCAATCTGTTACAAATGGTAGATTAATCTGTTGGCTGTGACAGCTTTGTTGCCCAATATTCACGCTCACAATTTTTGCCTAGTTTATCATCCGGCTACAAATAAGGTTCCTCCCATTCTCTCAGGCAAATAATTATTTTGTTTGTTTGTCTGACTTTTTTAATCCACAAAACCACGAGCGAGCAACCGCCCTTCCCTTTCCACCTACATATGCTTGGGGGGTGTGTGACTTGACATGAACACTAAACACAAGCAAGCCATGCCAAGTCACATTCACACCACACAGCTCTGAAATTAATTGCAAAGATCATCCTCTTAGTTCCTACCATAATTACAGTCCAATTACAGTCAACTGCAAAAACCACTAAAATCTAAAATCGTACACAAATCCAAAATCGAACTGATTGCTAGTTGTTTGTCGGAGCCTCTGGCTACGGTGTCATTCACGTCTTCCACTTGGCAACTACGACTTGAAACACCAATTAGGTTTCAGGAATATATCAAATTAAATCAAAGATGAGAACTTTAATACATTTACCCCTCCTCGGTGACACCACTTCAAAGGAATAGCATGAAGCGCTACAAAGTATCACAAAATGTGTTTGTTTGCTGCACAACACCACAGTATGACCAAGCTAAATACCGCATCAATTAAAATATATTAATGCATAAAGGGTGGGGTCATTTTTAGTAGGCAAAGCTAAGCCTTGAGTCTAGTAAAACTTGACATTGCATTGAGAGAACAGTGAATACCCTTACCGACTGATACAACATCTGACTATAATTTCAAACCCCAGAAATACAATGGAATATCTCACAGCTTCTTGCATACACTTTCGCCACAAGTTTTAGCCACAATCCTTTGTCAACAATTTGTCACCAGCAAATTTTTATTTTTTTAAACTAACATTTTAAACTTATGTATAAGCCTGACGTAAATTAACATGACACGGACGTCAGCAGTCAACAGGCAGACGGTTGCCGTGGCAGGCTCTGGAGCTGATGGTGACAGGGCCCGCCGGCGGGTACCAGAACACCGCAGTAATCCTAAAGGAACACTGACCCTGGTGGCCAATAAAACCCGACCCTGTGTGCGGCAGGCCGAGCTCCCTGCGGAGTAGAGCGGACAAGTGACCCGGCGTGTCGCGAAACACAACACCGACTGTAGCAGAACGTGGCAGCAGAACGCCTCTCTGAATGTAAAGTACGTCGCAAACACGCACACACACACACACACACACACACACACACACACACACACACACACACACACACAACACAATTAGATCCTTTGACTCCACAGAACAGTCTAATTCATCAGAGGCACACCGTTGGCATTCAAAGCCAGCCACAAAGCTACTTCCTGATGAAAAAAAAAACTGACCCCTACCCCTCATTAGTGTCTGCCCCAACCCCCCCCCAACACACACACACACACACACACACACACACACACACCAAAAGAAATCCCCTTTATACACACAAACACAAAAGCAGCTTACAAAGCAGGCTACTCACGGCACACGTGAAAAGACACTCTACCTCCCCCCCCCCCGTCTGTCTGGGACTGGGGGAAACACGGGGTTAGAGTTTCACTCCCTGATGCAGCTCAAAGCTGAACGCGTGGCTCTGTCTGGTACAGCTGGAGCACAAAGACATGAAACAAGGGGGGGGGGGGGGGGGGGGGGGGGACTTCAGTGTTCACTTACACTGTAAAGCCTGAGGGTCAGAATGTACATTTGCGGGCTTTATCAGACAATGTGTGTGTGTGTGTGTGTGCGCGTGTGTGTGTGTGTTTGTGTGTGTGTGTGTGTGTGTGTGTGTGTGTGTGTGCGCGCGCGTGTGTGCGTGTGCGTGTGTGTGTGTGTGTGTGTGTGCGTGTGTTAATACCTGTGTCTGGGTGTGACTGTGTGTGCTTGTCCAATCACGTGTGCATTTAGAGTGACAATAGCAAAGCATAACTAGCAGTTGCATTCAAAACGGCGGTCTTAACTCAAATCCTAACTGATTATAAAATATAAAATGGCAGTTAAAAGTCCGACCCTTTTCAACTAGGACAGGTAAAGCCTTCCTGTCTATCTGGGCCAACGGGCTAATGACTAATGACTTACTCTTCAACAACCCCAAAAACCAAACAAACACACATTGAAAAACACACACACACACACACACCGGACACACACACACACACACAGGCAGAGTAACCGGAGCCTTGTGCAAACCCACCGGCATATCTCAGTGTTGATGTAGCTGGACACAGCCCTGCTCTTTTTCTTTGTCATAGAAGCTCCTCGACTGCCATCTGTGGCACCTCTGTCTGCTGGGTCATGTGTGATGGTGGGCAACTCTAAAGCCCATCCACCCCACCATCCACCCCACCACCCACATACACCTCCAATGAAAGCCAATGGGGCATTATAAGGGCCCCTTTGTAGGTCATCCAGCGGGGAAAAAAAACATGTGCATGGGGTCATCCTCTCCCTCTCTGCTTCATTTTTATCTTTCACTGTGTGTGCATGTCTGTGTGTTTCATCTAGGCTCATGCACAATCACAGTCCTTCTTCATCTTATCTTTCTCTCTCTCTTCACCTCCCCCCCTCTCTCTCTCTCACACACACACACATACACACACACACACACACACACACAGGCAGCCGTTATCAGATAAAGCACTAAGCGTGATTCATTCACATGAGCCAATGGCTGAAGGTGACGAAAGCAGTGAGGGGCCCCCACTGCACTGCACTGCCTCTCAGCGTCTCTTCACGAGACACGAACCAATACTCAGAAACCTGTTCATGCCCTCATCTATCATAGTCATTATTGTATTATGTGGACTTCTGCATTTTATGTAACTTCTGCATACCATCATTCATAGCCATTTTTATTATATTGTAAACTATTGTAAATTATTGTATTATGTATTCAAGTAACTTGACATGGCTATTAAAGTAATTACTGTTTTAGTGAAGCAGTTTTTTAGTGGATCAAAGCTATATGTTAAATATAGCTATACATGCTGTATACTATACATGTTAAATATGTGTAAATATGTTGTGCTTACAGTAAATACATCAGGAAGATAATTAACTGTTGAAGATATAGTCAAAGTCCTTTTTATACAGAGATCCTGCTATAATGTTGTTGTCGCCTTTGCTTGCTTACGCTGAACCAAACCGAGACGTCAGAGACCTTGACAATAAGAAAGGTTAAAAACCTTTTTACATGTGAGAAGATGCGTGAAGATGCAGATTAAGAAGAAATAAAGTTTTACGTAAGTATTGATAGGCAGCAGATAGAAGGAAAATCCATGCAAGGCAGAGCTCGGAAATACCATATGGGAGGTTTCGAATTCCGAGTTGTCTCGAATGCGCCATAACGTATGTGTCAAAAATAAACTAGCCTACTTTTCCTTTCAACAACAATGAGGGGTGAACTTAGTGTTGCACATGTATAGCAATGTTCAGACTTAAGCAGAGTTGGTGTGCATCGTACACAACATGTCAATGCTCATCATTTCAGATTTGTGTGATCAGACGTGTCATCAACACAGTAGTCCTGCTTCGTATTGGGTTAGCTGCTAGTTACACCCCTGTTCCACCATGTTAGCTGCTAGTTACACCCCTGAACTATGCTAGTTACACTCCTGTTCCACCATGTTAGCTGCTAGTTACACCCCTGTTCCACCATGTGAGCTGCTACTTACACCCCTGAACTATGCTAGTTACACTCCTGTTCCACCATGTTAGCTACTAGTTACACCGCTGTTCCATGCTAGTTACACCCCTGTTCCACCATGTTAGCTGCTAGTTACACTCCTGTTCCACCATGTTAGCTGCTAGTTACACCCCTGTTCCATGCTAGTTGCACTCCTGTTCCACCATGTTAGCTGCTAGTTACACCCCTGTTCCATGCTAGTTACACCGCTGTTCCACCATGCCAGCTCTCCCTTTTACCCAGATGTCGTTCTGTAATATTCCGGCCTTGAAAACGGCACACAGTCTTCCGAACGCTCTACTGAGAAACTGAAGTGATAATACACAAGTTGCTGTGTGTGTTTGGCAGTAGAAGGTCATCATAATATTCAGACACGAACAAACTGAACAAAAACAAAACAGCGCCTAGACCAGTCAGACTGACTGCTGTTGCCACACTGCTTTCGACAGTTCTACCCTGCGGTGATTAACATCACAAAATTGTTTCATTACCTGTCCATATAAATGACAGAGAATGACAGCACCTCACACACATACACACACACATAGACATGCATACACACACACACACACACACGTAAACACTATCCAGTATGAGTCCCTACAGGTGCAGTGGTGATAACAACTCGAAGGCTTCATAAAACTTCACACCTGCACCGCGCCTCCGTATCTGCTCTTCTGTCAGCGGGCTTTATCAGGCCCCAGAATTCCCTCTGGTCCCAGTCCAAGTTGGGCGCGTTTCAAGAAATGTTTCGTGTTCTGAACAGAGGGGCCCGACACACAGCAGATATTATAACGATGACATGCACACATCCATAATCATTTCCAAACCAAGCTTGTCTCTGATCAGGATATTTCTATGGCAAGTTAATGAGTAAAACATGCATGGTGAACAGCCTTGTCTGTGTGGCTATGGTGCAGGTGCTGAACGGACCAGCTGGAAGAGAAGGGGTCGAGGCAAGAAATGAGAAGCAGCAACAGCGTGCAGATAAAATGTGGTCAAAAGAGAGAGTCAGTCACCTCTTTGTGTCTCATAATGAATGTGTGAGACACAGAGAAAAGGAGAAAGAGAGAGGGAGAGAGAGAGAGAGAGAGAGAGAGAGATAGAGAGAGCTGGTCCATTCTCTCCGACAGCTTCTCTGTTTGTTTTAGCTGCAGGACTGCTTATGAGGTCAACCATGCAGATATCAGTGAGAGAGAGGCCATCTTGAGAGAAAGGGATAGAAAGAGAGAGAGAGGCTAGTTTCAGTGTTGGCTGTTGTCACTTTACCATCTGACCTGGGTCGAGTGTGGGCCATATCAGGGCCAGCTGTGGGCCATATCAGGGCCCAGGTTCACTGCTGTGTTTCCGACCAAATACCAAACTTGTGCATGATGGGTGGATGGAGTATGTAGCTACCTTGGAAATACTGCTTTAATATCAACACATCCCTACCTAGAGGTATCATTTGAACTGTGCTTTAATATCAACACATCCCTACCTAGAGGTATCATTTGAACTGTGCTTTAATATCAACACATCCCTACCTAGAGGTATCATTTGAACTGTGCTTTAATATCAACACATCCCTACCTAGAGGTATCATTTGAACTGTGCTTTAATATCAACACATCCCTACCTAGAGGTATCATTTGAACTGTGCTTTAATATCAACACATCCCTACCTAGAGGTATCATTTGAACTGTGCTTTAATATCAACACATCCCTACCTAGAGGTATCATTTGAACTGTGCTTTAATATCAACACATCCCTACCTAGAGGTATCATTTGAACTGTGCTTTAATATCAACACATCCCTATCTAGAGGTATCATTTGAACTGTGCTTTAATATCAACACATCCCTACCTAGAGGTATCATTTGAACTGTGCTTTAATATCAACACATCCCTACCTAGAGGTATCATGTTTAACTGTGCTTTAATATCAACACATCCCTACCTAGAGGTATCATTTGAACTGTGCTTTAATATCAACACATCCCTACCTAGAGGTATCATTTGAACTGTGCTTTAATATCAACACATCCCCACCTAGAGGTATCATTTTAATTGTGAATCAAAAGTTGTATGTCTATAGGAGTAATATGTGTTTGCAAGTATGCACTGAATGCTACTTGTACCTTCTCAGTATTGCTCAATTCATTTGTGGGAATGTCTGAAGCTACAAAAAAAACCTTCACCGACTAACTCTTTGCTGTTGAGGCACAGGTGATTGCAGAACCAACTGCCGGCTACTGTTTTTGACAAGTGAAGAGGACCAAACACTTGCAGGCTGTCAGCATTTTGTCACTCATGCGTGGACTGGAGACGGAGCTCTGTTTTTACAGGTCCGCCACGGCTGCATATCTGGCACTGTCGCCCCGGGTGCTTGTCTAGTCTGATGCCACTACCTGTTTTTCAGGACTCCCCCCGCCCCCCTTTGCTTGTCTTTCACCGAGCCAGGAAAACAAGGATTGTGTGCCATGAAGAAAATACATGATACACAACACTCAAAATCACCACACACACACACACACACACACCACACACACCACAAAACACCACACACACCACACACACCACACACCACACACCCATGGGTGTACTTGCACAGGCATGTGCGCACACTCGCACTCCCACACACTCCTACACGTCAAGATGTAAGATCAAAGAGGTATCTTTGAGCGGCTGACCTTGCTCAAAAGTGCACAGATGCACACAGAGAGCTGCTGAAATAACTCATCCCCATTACTTTACAAGTGTTGCAGGTGTGTCATGAAGAGAATGTCACTTCACCACAGGCCAGTGTAAGAATGTGGGGAGTGAAGTGTGTGTGTGTGTGTGTGTATGTGTGTGTGTGTGTGTGTGTGTGTGTGTGTGTGAGAGAGAAAGAGAGAGAGAGAGAGAGAGAGAGTGTTAGCGAGGGAGTGAGAAAGCTGATATTTGTGTGCATGCTGGAGAGTTGTTACCAGCCAACAACAGTACAATTACATTGCAGAGTAGCGTGCTTCACACTAAACTCAATTACCAGAAGTATGAGTAGGGACGTCATGCTGAAGCATGACAGCTTGAAAACTGCCATGACTGAAAAAACACGGCATTTGCTCAACTTGTTCTTTCTTGCTATGAGCTTATCACTTATAACTTAACTATTTCAGTGTTCTTCGGAGTTCCCTTCATAAACACAGTGCGGTGACTGTCCCCTGTTCTGGTATTCCGACACGGAGAC